>NC_056586.1:2094453-2169453 GCF_018340385.1 Cyprinus carpio
AACACTTGACTTTATTTGTGGCTTTTTTCAGTGTCTAGCCTTTTCTTTTCAACACTCGTTTTTTTTCCCGACACATTTTCGCTGTCAGGATTACCACACTGTTTCCACCAGATACCCACCCCGTTGTTTTTTTCTTATATTAGATGTCTGTCAAAGTGAAAGCAGCACAAATGACACAGACAGCGGTGTTGAACTTCTAAAACTATGCACCCACTTTTTTTGTTCTAGTAACTGTGTGAAATAAATGTTACTATGGTATATACTCTTTATCATTTCAAATTTTTACTATGTCGTTTATTTCGCGCTATGACAAATATAGCCGCCATAGCACTCGTACTACTATCTAAGTTATATACACCTGAGACCTAAGAGTGGATAAAGAAGGGGGGGGGGGGGGTGGTTTTTTTTTTGGTGAGGGGGGGGGGTCTTTTGGGCTTCCATAACGGGGCAGCAGTTTTGTTTGGGGGGGGGGGGGGGGGGGGGGGGGGGGGGGGGGGGGGGGCTGTTGTGTTCTGTGTCGGGGGGGGGGGGGGGGGAGGGGGGGGGGGGGGTTTAATCATTAATCCAACCACTTCCCCCCAAAGACAAACGCGGAAAATCATTCCTCCCTGGTCTTGAAGGGCGCTGAATCACTGTGCTGTCTTTCATTAATATTAGTATCCAAGGGACAAAGAAAAAATCACTGCACATCTTGTGATCACTTTGGATCGTAATAAGGAACAGTCATATAGGACTTTGCCATGTTTTAGTTATACAATTGGTTGATTCTGTTTTTTCCCCCTTTCTGTAGTATTTCTTACTACAGGTTAAATAGCCTACTGTAGCCTGAAAAAACGCCGTCTTTTTTTTTCTATGGTGTTTTTGTAATTTGCCTTCTTTGTTCTTACTTTTTAATAACCAAAAAAGTAAAAATATCTATCTATCTAGATATAAAAGTTCCCATACAATGAAATAATGACTTTTTGGCCAACCCGCCACGTCCCTCTTGGCCGTACTTTTTAATCTAGTTCTATCGCTATTCCACCACAGGATAAGCAATATCCAAAAAAGATAATCACGACTTTTTATCATCACCCATGCTGACCTTTTTTCTTGCATTTTTTGAGACCACATTGCTATTGATATAAACTACATAATTGGGAGATTAAAACTTGCCAATTCTCAGAAAAAAGTCAGAATTGTGAGACAAATTGCAAATACACCAATTTATTTTTGTATCTGTAGATTGAGTTTATTTTGTATTCTGTAGAGAGAAAAAAAACTCTCAAAAACTCAAAAATTTTAAGATCTAAACTTTGAATTGTGAGATAAAAAGTCACAATGTACCTTTGATATTTTTTATTCTGTGGTGGACACAAGCTTCCATAAAAGATCAGTTTTATTATTATTTTTGTATTGCTTTCAGTATCATCTGTAATAATAAAGTAAACTGCATTTGCATTTGTTACCACAAACTGTTTATTTGTTTGTCCATTAATTTTCACCTGTTTGTCTGATTCAGTGTTGGTGTAAGATGCATAGTTTTTTTGATTGAAAAAATTTAAAATCTGAATTGATTCCAGTCTTAAACGGCTTAAATATGAATGAAAAAAAAAAAAAAACCACAAACGCTCTGTTTGAATCATTGTTACTTATGACTTTACTGACATAATTAAATCTTTTTTAACTTAAATGAGTGTGCTTTTGGTGCCCTAGCTCACCACATATACATGTGAAATGTGTTGAACAAGCCTATAAATCAAGCTGATAATGGTGGGGTATTGTCTTCTGGGATATCTCACTCCTCCGTCCAGCCCTGATGTTTCATAACAACTGCTTTTACCACAGAATCTACAGTTTTTTCTAATTAATGACGATAGCAGACACTCTGAATTTGCATTTGTCTATGTGTGTCTAAAGCGAATGGTTTGGAAAGTTATAAACATCTTAATGTTGGATTTGTTTCAGGTTTTGTCTTCTCCAGATGTGAACTGATGGATTGGATTACTTGTGTGTTAGTGTGATGTTTTTATCAGCTGTTTGGTGACTCTCGTTCTGACGGCACCCATTGTAGTTCCCAGAGCAATCCAGTGCTGAGACACTGATGCACATGGCATACATTACTCCAAATACTGATGAAGAACAAACCTATTTTTGTTTTGGATTGGCTGAGGGTGGGGACATATTCAGCTAAATTTCATTTTTGGCTGAACTGTATCCTTTAAATATGAGAACTGTAAAATTGGACAGTAAAACAATCACTCAGTTGTTCTTTTTTGTCTAAAGAGTTGGCTGTTGGAAATGGCCAAATATGTCCTCACTACTCTCCTCCTGTTATGTTACGTAAGTTGGGCTTATGAAAGTATAGATGATATCTTTTCAAATCGCGCATGTCAATGGAGTTTGTAATTGGTTACAATGCCAGCCAAGTCTGTTCTCCGAGCTGAGCCAAAGGTGGAAAGTGTGAGGCGCAGCACAGCGCTTTCATTATGTTCAGCCGATTTTCTTTCTCTTCTCTCCTTTTTCTTCTTCTTATGTTCGAAACCAGTTCCAATTTGTCCTCATCTGCTCTTCATTTGCCTGTCACAGGGAGGATAACCCCTAGTTTATGATAGATTGCTCTGTTGCCCATGGCGACCCTGCTCTCCGGAGGGAGGGGCCCAGACCGCAGTCATTCGCCGCCCCTTCAAAACCCGCGCCGCTGTCATTTAAGAAACCATTGTGCTACGGCTCCAGGACTGTTCTGTTTCATGCGGGTGTTTGCATGGCTTTTTCTCTGGATCGATGAGAGGATGAAGGACCTGCTCTCGAGTCTTGTGTTTGTTGCACATGAGTTTTTTGGCTTGCTTCACGCGTGCGGACGTCCTGCTTTGTGGACGTCCAGATGTTGCCTGGTGCACGTGGTTGAGAGTGTGGGGAACTTAGGCTGTCTGTTGACATGATGCTTCACCGTGTCAATACGTGGTCTCCATCTGCAGCCCTTTCCTGATGGAGGAGGGACGTGTAAGAGCCTCTGCTTCCCTCTGGAAACAACACAGTCAACATTCAAGCTCTCCTTTCAGGTCCCTCTTTAGGGTTTTGGACTCTGTGTCCGTTCTACTTGTCTTGTGGCAAATACAGCATCAGTTATTTTTTTTCTATGGCAGTGCCTTGTTTGTTTTTTTTCCGGTTTGCGCTGTGATTAACAGTTTGTCTTGGCTGTGACGTGTCTGTCCTGTTGTCTCTCATCTTGGACGTGTTTCTTATGATCATGGGCTGCGTGTTTCTCCTTATACCGGAGGACCGGCTGCTGGTCACCCATAGATAGGTGAGTGTTTGCTGAACTAGTCACCTCTGGCTTCATTTTCAGTTCCTGCTCCTGGATATGAGGGACACAGATGATTCACATCACCCCCCCGCTCTTGAAACTGAACTGAGAAATGAGTCAGAAGAGACAGACGCACATAAGGTGCTGTGCTTCCGCAAGATTGAGAAACACAGAGTACAATGAAATGCTGTAGGAAGCCTTTTCACAATGTCATTACTTTTGTATGTTCTCCATACAGACACAGTTTGCTCAAGTTTACAATATAAACCGATTATTAACAAAATTTTGAAAGGCAGCTTGGTTGAAAGAACTAAAACAGTCATAACTTCTTACTCAAACTTGACTTGACTTTGTAACATAACATCAATGGTCCATAGATGTAAATATAGCCCATATCATATTTGATGGCCAAATGTGCTGATGATTTTCTTTCAGCATTAATGAAAGACTAATAATTTGATTAATATGTCTGCTAAAAATGCTGATCTAGCTGCATGATGTTGCTCTGGATATCGGTGCTTCACACGATGTCAAAGTGTTTTCCTCAGACAATGAAGGGCCTAACAGATTTCAGCTGGGGCAAATGCGTTGTTACAAATTAAATTATCAGCATAACAATTTAACAACTTCTTATTTTGTATGTTTTTTTATTTTATTTTTTGCTTTAATGAATCCATGTTTTCACTGCATGGCTGGACAACAAGAAAAACATGTCAAAAATTTCTCTCAAATTTCTTTGATTAGAGACTGAAAAGGTCCAGATAAGTGATTTCTACATCTTTTTAAACTCAGGAGTATCTGTTTCACACTGATTTCATGCCAGTTTTTGTTTCATTGTTTGTTTGTCTATGTCTGTTTACATTATCATTTATAGTGTAGTTATTTGTAATCCATTATGATGTGTGACCTGTGGTGATCTGTGTTTTGTAGTGCTCAAACAACCAGAGAAACCAGCTTTATTGACAAAATGAAGAAAACGGTAAGAAATGTTTACCCTTCTCTTGTCTAGTAGAGGTTGATATGTTAAAATGATAATATAAAACTGGCCATTAAACATCTTTTTTTAGGCAGTCAAATTGTAACATTTTGAAACTGAATTTGCTGAAAAAAAAAAAACAGACTGAACGGCTGTTTTAGTTTCTCAGAATAAGTCAAGATAGGGTTGTTTTTACACTTTAAGTCAATGAAGTGCTAACTGTGTTACAGAAGGGTTAGTGGGTTTTCTTTGGTTGAATGCCATATTAACTGACTGAATCATGTGGAATAGTCATTTGAGTACATAATGACTTTAATAATTCCCTCTAGGGTAAGAACATCGTGGTGTTTTACGGCTCACAGACGGGCACGGCTGAAGAGTTTTCCAACAGACTTGCAAAAGATGCTCATCGCTACGGCATGAAGGGAATGTCAGCGGACCCAGAGGAAATATGATATGGTGATGCATATGACGGGATGAAAATTGGCTCTTTATTCCTCTCCGATTTTTGTGTTTGTTTACACACACATTTATTTGCAGAGTGAGCTGTCCGTTTGCCTGAGATTTGAGAACTCTCTGGCTATCTTCTGCATGGCCACATATGGAGAGGGCGACCCGACTTATAACTCTCAGGACTTCTATGACTGGTTACAGGAGGGTGATGCCGACTTCACTGGAGGTTAAATATACAGTGAGTTCCTCATCACAGCAAATACACGATTTTTCTAAGGGTATCAGTATGGTTTTTGGTGAAAAATTGCTGAAAATGTGCTAACCCTCAGGCCATCCAAGATCCAAAAAGAGTTTGTTTCTTCATCAGATTTGGATAAATGTAGTATTGAATCACCAATGTATCCTCTGCAGTGAATGGGTGCCGTCAGAATGAGAGTCCAAACTAGAGCCTGACCGATATATCGTTTTGCCGATTTATATCGGCTGATATGAGCCTGTCGCAGATATATCGGTATCGGCATATATGCAACCGATATGAACATTTTTTTTCACGTAGTATGTCCATTTTTGCTACTGGCAATCTGGATGAAACGCTTTAAAGCTTAAAGGGGTCCTATTATGCTCTTTTACAAAGTCTTGATTTTGTTTTGGGGGTGTACCAGAACATGCTCTCATTGGTGTTTTGATAGAAGACTATTTTTTTTTTTGATTTACGTTTTTTTTTTTATTTTATTTACATTATTGCAATACTTTTCTCCCCAGCCTGGCACTTGATGATGGATTGGTTTCGGGTAAATGAAAAGGAAATGTGTTTTGATTGGTTAGCTGTCCCAGTGTGTTGTGATTGGCGAACAGCTAAGATGGTGTTTCAGTACTGACCCACCCCTTGCCAAAGCAGCAAGTTCCCTCTGCTTCGGTTTAGTTACATTTACATTTAATCATTTAGCAGACGCTTTTATCCAAAGCGACTTACAAATGAACAATAGAAGCAATCAGACCAACAAGAACAACAACAACAGTATACAGGTGCCATGACAAGTCTCAGTTAGTCTAGCACAGAACACGTGGCAAGTTTTTTTTTGTTTTTTCTTTTTTTCTTTTTTTCAAAAATAGGATAGAAAAGAAAAGGTAAGTACTAGTATTAGTTGGTTGATTGCTGGAGAAGAAGGAGAGTTTTTTTGTTTTTTTTTGATGATTAGTAGACTCAGTTGTTCGAATTGAGATCGGGAGGTCATTCCACCAGCTGGGCACAGTCCAGGAAAAGTCCGTGAGAGTGATTTTGAACCTCTTTGGGATGGCACCACAAGGCGCCTGTACACTTGCAGAACACACGCTTCTGTAGGGCGCATAAGATTGAGCTAGTGAGTTTAGGTATATTTGTGCCGTGCCAGTGGTGGTCTTGTAGGCAAGCATCAGTACCTTAGTTAAGGATGGCGTCAATATTACCTTATCAGTTTGAGCCAGATTCAGACCCCGAGAATATTGAGCAAGAGGATCGCGCAGAACCTTTGCATGCACGGGTATTGCAAGACATATTAAAGTGGTAACGTTATTGTTGTTGTTGTTGTTGTTTGTTTTGTTTTTTTTGGCTAAATCATGTTTTAGATACGATGTCAACAACCACTTAAAAATAAGTGCATTTACTATGTACAGATAAGTGCAACAGTAATATGTATTATGTTTATTGTTCTTTAATTCTAACCTTATAACATGAATTGTTATACAGTTAAATTTATTTATACCATAGTCTCATAATTGAAGTGTAAATTCTGCAGATTACATCCTTGTCCAGTATTGTACTGTCAGCAGTTTATGAAAAAAAAACAGCATTTCTTCGACATGGTGAAAACTTTACACTACAGCAGCTCTTCTTCTTCGTTTTCTTGTCTGATGCACTCAACCAAGCGTTCTAACCACAACCTCATCCCTCCCCACCCCCAACCATTAAAATTTCTGTAGGCAGGGTTTATTTTAATGATATTCAAATGAGCCTCTTTGTGACATCACAAACCCCAGAAAACAACGCTGTAGTCCAAACAACGCTGTAGTCCAAATTCGCAAGACACTAGCCAACCCTTTCACTTCAGTAAGGAGGTCTCTTGTTCAGGCAGCAGCTTTCAAATGATGTCTTAACTGTAAGTTGCTAACTAATTTGGCTTGAGTCTGTTGAATGTGTTAGTGCTATGTTGGTGAGACACGTTGCTATTAAGCAGTGGTTCTTAATCCTGGTCCTCGTGACCCCCCGCTCTGCACATTTTGTATGTTTCTCTTATCACTTCAGGCGTTTGTTCTACTCGACCGTAAGTGTCCTGCGAAGTTGACTTTACAGGATACTCTGCTATGATTCCAGTTCAAAGGGAACATACATGTTACATTCAAAGGTCATTAAAGTGTGTGAGATGTGAATTTAAATAATATTTATTTACAGAGGTGTATAATGAAGGCAGTGGCATAGCCCAAATCCACGAATGAATGTTCCAAAGTGAAATAAACTTCAAAGGAATAAAGTTGAATGGAATTAATTGAAATTAGGTTGAATAAACTTTACTACTTTACTTTTCAGTGCACTGATGTCCCACTCATTTTGGATAATAAAGTTTATTGTTAAATTGTTAAATACCTTGCCTCCATTACATATCTTTGTCACGTCATTATAAGTGCTTCATCACCACATTTGTGTGATCATTACAAAAACTTTTATGTGTGTGTGTGTATATATATTTTTATATATATATATATATATATATACTGTTTATGTATATACTGCATTCTATATACTGTATAGTACCAGTCAAAAGTTTGGACACACGAATGGGAAAGTGTCCAAACTTTTAACTGGTAGTGTACTATAATATACACATAAAGAATATCGGCCGATATATCGTTATCTGCCTTTTTTTTTACTACCTAATATCGGTATCGGC
The DNA here is from genome assembly GCF_018340385.1 of Cyprinus carpio. NCBI lineage: Eukaryota > Metazoa > Chordata > Actinopteri > Cypriniformes > Cyprinidae > Cyprinus > Cyprinus carpio. The sequence goes on from NC_056586.1 coordinate 2,102,093, forward strand.
ATCGGCCCTCAAAAAACCCATATCGGTCAGCCTCTAGTCCAAACAGCTGATAAAAACATAACAATGACCCACAAGTAATCCACACCACTCCTGTCCATCACTAAACATCTGGAGAAGACAAAAGCATTATTATGTATTGTGGACTTGTGTTTTAACCGAAAGCAATGTTTTGAAGTTAAAAATGATGGATTTGTTTCTTACAAACACTGATGAAGAAACAAACAACTCTACATCTTGGATGGCCTGAGGCTGCATAAGGGCCTGTTTACACCTGGTCACTTCATGCGTTTTCTCTTATTGGATAGCTATCCGATCGTGAAAAGACCAGGTGTAAATGCCCTCCGAAACGCTTTCGAGACAGATTTAAATCCGATCACTAAAACCACTTCAGAAGGTGGTTTGGGGCACATTCCAGACGAAACTGGACGAGTGTAAATGCATCTGGTTGTTGAAACCGCATGTAAATTGTACTCCTCCCAAAATGTTAAAATAATGAATGTTTGAGAACGTTGAGGCTATATGACATGTCATAGTCAGATATGACAGAGCTAATGCAACACACATCGCCACAGATGAGTATCTCTTCTGCAAACTGGTGTGAATGAAGCTGAAAGTAAGGCACAGACTCTCAACACACAATCATCTTCACTAAAAGTAGTGAGACTAACTCACCATTTCATTCAATTGTCCACTTAATCTTTAATATTTGGCCATTTTCTTTACGACAGAAATGCTGCAGCCACTGTAATTTCTTAAAGATGTCATCAAACCATGTAAACTCTCCAAAGAATGAGGGTTTGAGCTTTTATTTTGAAGTCGCAGTGAACATTTAGCATATTGAGAAATATTTTAATGTATTCTCCTGTGTTTGCGTAGGTGTAGAAATTATTTACTTTACAAATCTGATAAAATGGCGCACGTTGCGTTCCCAGATGAACTTTATAATAAACCCAAACTCAGAACAATATGCAGAGATGGCGTTTGAGATGCTCCACACATGTAAATGGTAACAGTTTGTGTGGAGCAGCATTTACTGTGAACGGAGCCACTCTGAGACGCACGCACATAACCTACATGCATGTATATAATTCAAGGGCATATAACCAGCATCGCATATATTTATTTAACTGAATCGTAGCGTTTGTGAATTCACAATAGCATTATGCTTTTTTATGATTTTTAGATGAGTTTAATTTATCACGCAGCCTTGGAAGACGGTCTAATAATGATTTTCATGGAGTCTCGTCCACTTCCGGTATTTTGCAGATTACTCGACACGGGCAAAATGCAATTAAGGATTTTTTATAATCGAGTACGCGAATTGAATCGATGAATCATGCCCTAATTTGCATATAGTGTGGGAATTGAAGACCAGATATACATCCATTTTGCGAAGACACATTTATGTGGCCATGTGTAAATGGAACCGTTTTTAAAAAATCAGATTAATACCCGATTAGAGAAAACACATGAAGTTTTAAACAGGTCCTAAATGTTGAGCTAATTTTAATTTTTGGGTGAACCATTCCTTTAAATGTGTGCTCAGTTGAGTTTTAGTTTAAACAGTCGTCAAAGCACTTTGTGAGCTCTTTAGATTTTACCAAACACTCCAAAAGCAATGTGTTTCTAATACATTAGGTACTTTCCGACACATGCTTGTGTGAGCAAACAGGACCCATGACACAGTGCAGCAGAGCAGAAGTGAATCTGGGGAATGCTGTGTCATACTTTTACAAGCCAAAGTCTCCGACAGCTTTCTCAACATATAGTATAATGACATTGTGCAAAGTTCAGTGACTCAACAGAAAAGCTGGTTTAAAGAACACTGAGCCCACAGGTTTAGAAGAAGTGCTAACTATAGATATGACTGAGAAACTTTTGCTGCATAAGTGGATTTAAAGGAATAGTGCACCCAAAATGAAAATTATTTTATTATTGACTCACCTTCATCAGTAGGTCATTTCTAACACACATGCTGAATTTTCGAAGAATCTTCATGTAGCTCTTTTCATAACAACAGTGTTTGCTCTGTGAAGCTACAAAACATAAACAACAACAACAAAGAGTATCTAGTGCCAAAACTATGTTTTGTTTAAGCTGAGTATTGCCAAAAAAATGTATAATTAAAACATATCAGTATGTATTTTTGATATCATATATATTAATAAATACATATTAAATGTAATAATATAAAAATATATGGCTTTAAATCTTTATTTTCTGCTGGACAGGACCCCACAGGTTTTCTATGGGATTCAAGTCGGGGGATTTTGTGGTCAGTAAAGTATTTCTGTGTTGATTTTGACGTATGCTTGAGATCGTTGTCCTGCTGGAAGATGCAACCACGACTCATTTTAAGATTTCTGTCAGAGGCAATCAGGTGTTCATTTAATATCTGTTGATATTTGGTAGAGTCCATGATGTTGTATCCTATGTCCAGGTCCTCTAGCAGAAAAACAGCCCCAAAACAGTAAAGACCCACCACCTTATTTAACTGTGGCCATGAGGTACTCTTCCATAAGACTTCCTCTCCGTGTGCGCCAGACCCACCTCTGGTGTTTACTGCCAAGAAAGCTGTGTTTTGGTTTCGTCTGACCATTGAACCCTGTCCCATTTGAAGTTCCAGTAGTGTCTGGCAAACCCAAGACACTTGTGTTTGTTTTTGGATGAGAGTAGAGGCTTTTTTCTTGAAACCCTTCCAAACTCTTTGTGGTGATGTAGGTGACGACGGATTGTAGTTTTGGAGACTTTCTGACCCCAAGACCCTACTAACTTCTGCAATTCTCCAGCTGTGATTCTTGGAGATTGTTCTGGCCTCTCGAACCCTCTGACAGTGTGTTGGGACAAAATAGACTCACATCCTCTTTCAGGTTGATTCATAACACTTCCAGTTGACTGGGGATTCTTAATTATTGCCCTGATGGTAGAAGGGGCTTTTTCAGTGTTTTTGGTATTTTCTTGCAGCCACTTCCCATTTTTGTAAAGCTCAACAACCTTTTTCCACACATCACATCTGTTCTTTGATCTCACTCATTGTGATGAATGATGAAGGGAGTCTGTTAATATTCAGTGTTAACTTTGACAGCAAATTTAGATTTAGTTTTAGTCATAGTCTTTGATGAAAATACCATTTAGTTTTAATCATATTTTAGTCATCTGAAGAGTTCTTTTAGTCGAATGTCATACGATTTTAGTCGACTAAATCTAAATCACTAGATTCAGTGATGGGTTTAGTTACAGAGTAATGAATTTATTAAGCATTTCTCTAAAATTTCCAAACTCATTATACAGTATATTACTGAATAAAACATAACATGCATTACATAATAGACATTCTTTTTAATAACTTGCTCACAACATGCTTCATTTTTTAAAGCAGACATATTTATGTATATAAACTAAATTTAGATTAATTCTAATTAGGGCGAGTGGAGTGATTCAGTCAAGAGCAGTGAGTGATTTACTCTCTTTATTTTGTTGTTTGAGATATATATAAAATTTAATTTTGTTAAAATTGTGTTGTGTTGGCAATTGTTTATTTTCAATGAGAGCAGTTTTTTTATATTTTGAGCAAAAGATTAAACATATATACATATACACATATATATATATATATATATATAGTTTATTTTATATATATATATGATTAAACATATATACATATACACATATATATATATATATATATATACAGTAGTAAAGTTGTTCTGAAAAAGTTAATCATTTTTGTTTTGGGTTTTGGGACAACTTTGATGAAAGGTTTTGATCCACTTCAAATGTTGACTACTCTATATATGTGTGTGTGTGTGTGTGTGTTTAATAATTTTTATTTCAGTTTTATTTTAAGTACATTAAACCAAATGAATATTTTGAGAATATTTTCTGAGCCAGATTATTTTACATTACAAGTGTAATCACGTGTGTTTCTGATTAGTTCTCGTTAAGTCTTAAACCATGTTTACACTTGTATTATGAATATAATATCAATATAAGGTATAGAACAATGAATATTTATCTGTTTGTATATATAATTTCTCAAACATATTTTTAAGGTGTTTGCACTGGGAAATAAGACATACGAACACTACAACGCGATGGGGAAGTATGTGGACCAGAGACTGGCTGAGCTGGGAGCCCAGAGGATCTTTGACCTGGGAATGGGAGACGATGACGGGAAGTGAGTGACGCTTTTAAACACTTCCGTATGATTATAATGTGTCTGACCATAATCTAGTTCCTTGAAGTGAATTATGGACTGCCAAGTGCAGTTCAAGGGATAATTAATTAGAAACCAAACATTCAAACCAGAAAGTACGGCTGGGTGATATTTAATTTTTCTAGATTCTGTGTTTTATGATTTAATACAAATTTATAATCTAACGTTGTGTCTAATGAAATTAATGAATTAAGCTTTAACAGTTTAATCGATTTTTTAAAATGTAATGAAATGAAAACATAATTTACAACAAAATGTTGCAATTTTAATTTTTCGTCAAATAAGATGCTGCACAGCATAACTATAAATTAAAACAGGGATATACAAAAAAAGTCTTGTTTTTCCTTAAAATTATTAGTATTACTAGTGTTAAGTAAATTTGGTATATAATATATGTGTCATGATTTCTTCCAGTTACACTGAACTTTTATTTTGACGGGTTGAACATGCAGATATATGCACTTTTCATATGATCTCATCTCTCATTTATAATGCAGCATTAACAAGGTTCAGAACGAATCCGTGTGTGTGTGTGCACTTGTTCAGAGTGAATGAGAGCCATTGTTGTTTACTTGTGGGACTGTGTTCTTGATAACCAGAGCTGTTGGTAATGTAATGATGTTCTGTGATTGTTTCTCTGTCAGTCTCGAGGAGGATTTCGTGTCGTGGAGAGAGCAGTTCTGGCCGGCTGTGTGTGAACACTTTGGAGTCGAAGCAACGGGTGAAGAATCCAGGTCTGAATGCTCAGTGATCTCTTCAGCAGCGTTTGTTCCTCCTTCCTCCTTTGTTAGTGGGTCACAGTGACCTGACCTGACAACCTGGCCTTCTCTGCTCAGTAACACCACTTACAGGCCTTTGTGTGGGTTTGTTGTCTCTCTCTCTCTCACACACACACTCTCTCTGTGTCTCTCAGCATCCGTCAGTACGAGCTGAAGGTACACAGCGATCTGAACATGAATGAGATCTACACTGGAGAGCTGGGTCGCCTCAAGAGCTTCGAGAACCAGAAGCCGTGAGTAAAGCACTTCATTCACTTTCTCATGGCGCATTCCAGTCCTCCTGGGAAGAATAAAGCTGTTTTCAGTGCTTTCAAATCATAAATACGATCTATCATCAACGCATCATCAGACGACAACAGCTTCATCTCATGCCCCTCCCACATTTACAGATCACGCTCTCACGTAACCGTGATGACCTTAATTTGATCAGACGCAGACATAATATTTGTTGAAGATACTTTATCTGCATATAATATATTCAGTTTAGAAACATTCTTGTTATGGATTAGAATGGATTTTTTTTGGAGGCATGTTTGGCTTTGATGAGGGAATACATGTGTTTTCTTCAGTTATGGCTGTTAAATATAAAATTAAATTACTTGCATCCAAGACCCTGAAATATACAAAATACTTATCAAAAGTTTGCGAACATTATGATTTTTAAATGTTTTTAATGAAGTCTCTTCTGCTAATCAATATTTGATCTAAAATACAGTAAACAACAGTGTGTGTGTGTGTGTGTGTGTGTGTGTGTGTGTGTGTTCTAGAAATAAATGCTTTTATTCAGCAAATATGCATTAAATTGCTCAAGGTTACAGATGTTACAAAAGATTCTATTTCAAATAAATGCTGTTCTTTTGAAGTTTCTATTAATCAAAATCCTCCAAAAAAGAAAACCAGCATAAAAGCATAAAACAAGCACATGGAAAGCATTACAGGAAACAATGACGGACAAAGGACGAGTAAAACAAAAGAGCTGTATATACAGAAGCTTAACAAGATAACAAGACACAGCTGGGGAGACTAATCAAGAGGAACCAATTAACAAACGGACTACAAACAAAGCACGGGAAACACTTCAACATAACAGTCCAGACAAGACACAGGGAACATGTAACAGTCTTAAACTCTTGATATCTGGCAACCGCAAGCATGAAAGCCTGCGGAGGCTTGTTACAATGCAAGATGAAGCAAATGCCAAATTCAATTAAATGTGTTCAGGATAAATAACCAGTGGGCAGATGTTGCAGAGGATTATGCTTATTATTTCGAGAGAAGCGGAAATCGTGATCACAATTAAAATATGATTCATCATGCAGCTGTATCTGAACTGCACAAACGCCACACTGGCTTGAGCTGAATAATGTCACTGTTTAATGATTAGTATAATATGATTATATAGTATTATTAAATACAATACTGTCAAATGTTAGATGACAGATAAAAGGGGAAAAAATGCAAAAAATGTGTAGTTTTGTATGGTTTACTGTCTGTAATTCATTATCTGTTCTCACAGGCCTTTCGATTCGAAGAACCCTTTCCTGGCTCCGGTCACTGTGAACCGCAAGCTCAATAAGGCCGGGGACAGACACCTGATGCACCTGGAGCTGGACATCACAGGCTCCAAAATCAGGTCACATACAGTATATAAGGGCCATAACCAGCAGACACACTTCCCCCAATAATCAGAAATCACCAAACATTCCCCCTAATATTGATATTCATGATGCTGCTCTGCTCTCTCTCTGTTTATTTTCTGGTCGCTCTTAGCAGTCTAACAATGCTCATCAATGTCAAAATAATACATATATTACTATTTACACCTCTATTGGCTTAGACTTTATTTTAGTGTCCTTGTTACAGTGTAATTATATATTTAAGTACAGAGAAAAAATAATTAACTGCATGTACTTGCCGTATGGTTAGGGTTAGGGATTGGTTTAGGATTAGTTGCATGTAATTATGCGTAATTTATTGTTGTTACTATAAAATAAAGAGGTAAACTTTTGTGCACTTAAAAAAAGTTAAACAGACAATAGTAATATCCAGTGATGCCAACCATTTTGCATTTAAAATATAGGCTATAGTTTATGTAATTCATAACTGAATGCATAATTTGAAATTAAAATATTATTTTAAATATTTAAATCTGATTATAGTAAGTTTTCTTCTTTTTTTTAATCTTTAAGACCATTACCACCTAAAATAAGGTCCCAAAATAATCTTTGAAGTATGTTTCGGTGCAGGATTGCAGCTTTTCCACATATTTTTACTCCTCCCTGCAAGTTCCGGTGCTAACTTTTTATATCAGGTGTAACATTGTAAATGAAAATTATCTGATAACAATCAATAACCATACAAATAAAATAGCCTTGTGAAGGCTTGATTCTATAAAAAATTTTCAAAAATGTAAAAAAAAAAATAATATAAAAAAATTCAAGTTTCATTTTTATTTTTATTCAAAATGAATTCAGTTCAAAATTTAGAATCAAACTTTCTTGCACCGTTGTTTTTAGGCTTCTGCACAGTAAAAATGACCCCTTAAATGCAATCTAGCGTCCCCCAATTACGCTTAAAGGGACAGTTCACCCCAAAATAAATATCCTGCCATCATTTACTCACTATCATGCTGTTTCAGACCTGTATGAGTTTCTTTATTCTTTCTTAGTTTACAAATGAATGTATTTTGAAGAACGTGGGTAACCATAAAAATAAATGTGGATATAAATAGACATGAATCATGGCGATGTTTAATATAAAACAATCAAAGAACCTTTATAATGCATTATAAAAAATTTCAATTATAAAAATAAGTTGCTTATTAGCATGCATATAATTAGCATATTGGCTGTTTAACACATATTAATGCCTTATTCTAGATCATTTAACCATACCTTAACTCAAAGGGATAGTTCACCTGAAAATGAAAATGACCCCATGATTAACTCGCCCTCAAGCCATCCTAGATGTATATGACTTTCTTCTTTCAGAAGAATCCAGTCGGAGTTATATTAAAAAATATCCTGGCTCTTTAAAGCTTCATAATGACAGTGAATGGGTGTTAATAATCAAATGTCCAACAGAAGTCCAACAAACAACTACCTTATTATTAATATGCAGTAATTAGGAGTTTACTGAAGCAAAAGTCATAGTTAATAGTTAGTTATTAGTGAGAAATGGTCCCCAAAATAAAGTGTGACCAAACATATAAACAATTATATGCAGTATAAGCAAATATTTGTCCATTTAAATGGACCTTTGGTATCATTATTGATTTTTGAACAGATAAGGATGACCATTCACTTGATGACCGGTGTGAACCGTAGTAACTGCATTCAAAATATTGAACATTTTTCAAAAGAAGCATTGTTTATACATCAGTTTTAATTCCTTTTAAACTGCTTACTGATTGCTAACGTTCAAATGTGTGTGCAGGTATGAATCAGGAGACCATGTGGCTGTGTATCCTATCAATGACAGCGTCATAGTCAACAGGATCGGTGAGGTCCTCGGTGTGGACCTGGACACTGTTATCTCGCTCAACAACCTCGACGGTATGACGTGAGCCCTTCAGCCACTCAGTCATTCCTGTGCAGTAGTCAGGATTACTGAAGCTGTGTCTTTCATGACATTGTTAATGTATTTAGTCTTGGCAGACTTGCTATTGCCAGTACATCCACAACATGCTGCTGTGAGCATGTAAGAAATACTGCTGCTGCACATATAACACATATGAGAATAACCCATATAAAACATCCATGAAATCACCTTGTAGCAGATCTATACAGGTGGAGCTGGGGAAGGTGGAGGGTTACTGAAGCATGTTGCTGTGCTACGGCAAGCACGTATTTGAATGTTGAGCTGCGAGCTCATTGGCTACTGATGCAGCAGCAGAGAACCAATCAGCTGTGCCATGTGATAATGATGTCATTAGGTCAGATTGAGTAAGACCTATCGGACTGCGCCATCTAGAGTTTCATGCCAGAACTCTGTATTTGTGTGCGTTTCCTTTCAGAGGAGTCCAATAAGAAGCATCCGTTCCCCTGTCCCACCACGTACCGCACCGCTCTGACCCACTATCTGGACATCACCAATCCTCCGCGCACAAACGTGCTTTATGAACTGGCGCAGTACGCCACCGACCCTACAGAGCAGGAGAACATGAGGAAGATGGCCTCCTCCTCGCCCGAGGGCAAAGTAAGGTCACCCGCACTACTGCAGAACTCAAGCCATGTATTAATATAAACTACACCCAGTGATTCAGGATCATACTGTGATATAATGACAATAGTAGAGCTGCAGTGATACTGATAGCCGTATTTTTACTAATAGTGTTAGTGATACTGTTATTGAGGCCTAGTCTTTTCACAACATTAGAATTACTAACTTTGATACCTTGAAAAATATTGATTTATAAAACATAAATTGATTCTGATTGATTGAGCTGCGTTCGAAGCTGTTGTAAAATACTCTACAAAGTAACATACACCTTTGTTTACATTTGTGTGTTGCTCGGCAACCGCTATGTTGGAACCACAACTGTTTCTGAGGAACTACATTGTTTGGTGGAAGAATAATGTTTTTATTATCATTACATTTTATTTGCTTTGTTTTATTTTGTGAAACCTTACTACTTATATGGAATAACGGTTTTATAAAAGCAATAATCCCCATGAAGCCGTGGTTTACAGTGAATTTATAACAGCTCCGCTTCACGTTGTACCTAACGCCCCTTAGCTGTTATAAATTCACTGTAAACCATGGCTTCTTGGGGCTTATTGCTTTATTTTGATACCACAGGGTAAAACTGCCACAACCTTAAGCGCATAAAATGTTAGATTTTTATTAAAAACACTTGATGTGGCACAACAGCACAGCGTGACACGATTGGATGTCTTGTTGGAGGCAGATGAGGTTGTGAGTTAAACTCTAGTTCTGCTGCAGTGTGAAAGCTGTCAGTTTTCCTGACGCTTTGTTTCTCATCTCTCAGGCGCTGTACCAGAGCTGGGTGCTGGACTCGTGCAGGAATATTTTGGCTATTCTGGAGGATTTTCCGTCTCTGCGGCCGCCGATCGATCACCTGTGTGAGCTCCTGCCTCGACTGCAGGCCCGCTACTACTCCATCGCATCCTCCTTGAAGGTCAGAGACAGTTCACTTTAGTGTTAAAGATGGACAGTGTTTGTATTTGTTTTTCTACAAATTATGATAATTCACCAGTGAGTTATAGTTCACTTGTTGAGCTTCAGGGTACAGTGTGATTTTTAGTAATCAAGATCTGGCAGTTGCAGCAAATTTGTGGATCCGTTCATCCAAATCACTCCGAAACTGGCTGAGATTTGCAGAAAATTATCTTCATTTGGCAAATAAAAAATAAAATGTTGGGGATTCATATGTAAATGTGACCCTGGACCAAAAAAACAGTCTTAAGTGTCATTTTTTTTCGAAATCACCTGAAAGATAAATATATATAAATAATCTCTCCATTGATGTATGGTTTGTTAGGAGATACAACTATTTGAAAATCTGGAATCTGAGGCAGCAAAAAAAATCTAAATACTGAGAAAATCACCTTTGAAGTTCTCCAAATGAATACTTAACAATGCATATTACTAATCAAAAATTAAGTTTTGATATATTTATGGTAGGAAATTTACAAAATATCGTCATGGAACTGATCTTTACTTAAAGTCCTAATGATTTTTGGCATAAAAGAAAAAATCATAATTTTGACCCATACAATGTATTGTTGGCTGTTGCTACAAATATACCCCAGTGACTTAAGACTGGTTTTGTGCTGCAGGGTCACATATGTCTATAAATTATATAAGCTTTCTGTTACACTTCAAGTGGCAAGGGAATTTATGTTAGTGTTAAAGGGAGTAATTATTGACAGAATGTTCATTTCTGAGTGAATTAACCCTTTAATAATAGTCCCTGAACTCATTCTCTCTAATGATTTGGGTATATGCAGACAGGGTTGCCAGGTCTGCATAACAAAAACATCCCAACTGTAATGCAGAACTAGAGTGTGTTGATTTATTAGCCCAATCATGGGATTACTAGGGTTTTGGTGGTTTTTATTTATCATGATAGCTTTAAAAGGGGATGGGTAGTTTCGGTTTAAAAGTGGCCCGATTCAGTTCAAATTCCGGGGACTTGGCAACCCTGGATGCAGCGCATTAGCGTGCTTATATGGACTGAACGCCCCTGGTTAAAACATCTATGTGCAGTTTAATAAATGCACAAGGCCACAATTTAGGTTTTTATTTCAATGAATCAGACAGAGTAATTACACACTTTGCCATTAAAATGAAATAAGTGGTGTTTTCTGCCTGTGACAGGTTCATCCCAACAGCATCCACATCTGTGCTGTAGTGGTGGAGTACGAGACCAAGACGGGTCGGGTCAACAAAGGAGTCGCCACTAACTGGCTGAAGAGCAAGATGCCAACGGACAACGGACACAAGGCCACGGTGCCCATGTACATCCGCAAGTCTCAGTTCCGCCTGCCCTTCAAGTCCTCAAACCCTGTTATCATGGTCGGCCCGGGCACCGGCATCGCCCCCTTCATGGGCTTCGTTCAGGAGCGCAGCTGGCTCAAAGAACAAGGTGAGACTTCTGCTGTTATGTGCTTCCTCTGTTTCAGCATTTGTCAGGATTTCATCAGTATCACAATCACACGAGGCAAAGGAGGCTGAGCCGTCTCATAAATGTATTCAAAATTTATGCCTTTTGATCCTTTTACTTCCTGTGTGCAAAAATCAGATGCATATAATGTAAAGCATTTATAGACTGTAGCCCAGGGGAGTTTTTTTATTACTGCATGAATGTAAGAGGAAACATAACAATGGAAAGGCTCATTATTAGACTGACCAATCACAACTGATTTTCAATTTATTTGACTGTTTAAAGGAACAGTTCAACCATAAATGAAAATTTGCTGAAAATGTGCTCACTCTCTGTGCCATCCAAGATTAGGATGAGTTTGTTTCTTCATCAGATTTGGAGAAATGTAGCATTGTATCAGTGTCTTAGCAATGAATGCTCTTTAGTGAATGGGTGCCGTCAGAATGAGAGTCCAAACAGCTGATAAAAACATCACAATAATCCACAAGTAATCCACAGCACTCCAGTGCATCAGTTAACATCTGAAGAAGAGAAAAGAAACAAAATCCATAAAGACATTATTAACTTCAAACACTTGTTTGCAACTAAAATCTGAGCCAGTAATCCATGATAATTCTTCCTCCAGTGAAAAGTAATCTTGTTTGAATAAAGAGAGAAATCTGCACAGAACAATTACAAGCAAAAATGGTCCAAAACATTGATTTTGATACGAGAGGACAGCAGGAGATGGACTTTTTCACTGGAGGAAGCGTTATTATGGCTTATTTTAGTTGTTTGGACTCTCATTCTGACGGCACCCATTCACTGCAGAGCATCTATTGCTGAGCAAGTGATGCAGTGACACATTTCTCCAAATCTGATGAAGAAAACAAACTCACTACGTCTTGGATGGTCTCAGGTGAGTAAATTTTCAGCAAGTTCATGTGTTTGGGAGAACTATTCCTTTAAGCACATTAAACCATGAAAAAGACTGATTGAGTACTCGTGCTGTGTGACGCTCAGCTTTCTCTGCATGCACTTTGGGTGCATTTGTGCATCGGAAACTGTCAGAACAACATGCGAGAAACAAATTGAATTCTCCTTCACTTCTTATTGCATTTATGTTTATCTATATATCTTCCACCCTTATTCCAGTCAACCGTCGTGCAATTAGTATCTTGATTTTCCATTTGTAGGTAAGGAGGTTGGAGAGACAGTGTTGTACTATGGCTGCCGTCACAAGAACGAGGACTTCCTGTACCAAGAGGAACTGGAGGAGTTTGAGAAGACTGGAGTCCTGACGGCGCTCAACGTAGCTTTCTCCAGAGACCAGGCCGATAAGGTAGCGCTCATGCTAGGCTACACGTCTAGCTCACTTTGGGCCACAATCAAAAAATTCTCCCTAAAATATCCTAATTGAGAGCGAAACTTTTTGAGAATTTTTGATTCAACACAAGTGCCACTTCAGATGCTTAAGTTATGGTCACATTGTAGCCTTTAAAATTAATAAATTAAAGAATGGTGTATATTTACACAGATGGCAGAATGCTTTTAATTGAGAGAGGGCATGAATGCATTTACACTGCAGGCAGAATTATATAAATAATGCTATGAGATTAATGGCTTTTAAATGGAAATTGAAAATTGAAAATGGATGGTGTATTTTTTTAATAAAATGATACTCTAGATAAGAAACTAAATCCAACAGTAGGTGGCGACAAGTCACTGTGGCGACACATCATTCGTTCAACCGATTCATTCAAACAGCTGATTCAGAGCAAATTCAGAAACAAAGCAAGTGACTCTTTATGAACGAGTCACTGAATCATTGAATCATTCATTACTGATTTAGTAACGAAACACCGCTGATTACAAGTCGATGCTCAGAATCATTTTGCTGTGACTTTGAATGGAACTATTTTCATCTGAAATTGAGCAAAAACAGACAAAATTGACCATATTGTGTCTAAAATGTTGTTCAGATTATTGAACAGATATTGGGGGAAAACAGCACTCTTGCTGGTGTCATATTGCTATTCTATATCATATGATAGAAATATAAGAGGGTCATTTTTGCCCTCATATCTTGAATTTTAGTCATATAACTGCATTCTAATAGACTACCTCCTATCAGTGTAAGATGATGTACTCAAAAATGAACATGTTAAATCAACAGCCGAAGGTTAAACGATGTGTATTTCCTGCAGGTGTACGTACAGCATCTTCTGAAGAAGAACAAGGAGGCCGTCTGGAGACTGGTTCACACAGACAACGCTCACATCTACATCTGCGGGTGAGTAAACCTCCCAACACCAGACAGAGCGTCCCCGAAACCTTTCTAACACCACCCATCATTATCCTCCCGCAGAGACGCGCGAAACATGGCTCGGGACGTCCAGAACGCCTTCTACGAGATCGCGGAGGAGCTGGGAGGACTGAGCCGCGCTCAGGCGGTGGATTACATCAAGAAACTCATGACTAAAGGACGCTACTCGCAGGACGTCTGGAGCTAAACCAGCTTCTGTCCATTCCTGATGAGTCGAAATGTGTTCGCTGTCATCGTTCAGGCAGAAAACACTGACACGCATTACCTCAGTCGAAAATGAATTATGTCACATTATGTTAGAGGAAAATAAATACTGTGTAGAATCATGATCTTAACATACTAATCAAATACATATGCATGAATCTTTAGAATCAAAAACATGGTCATTTTTAGTAACGCCAGACTAAATGCAGAGCTGGATTAATGCTGGAACGCTTCTGTGTAAGCGTGAAGAGACTTTAACTCACTGTTATTGTTATGGACTTTATGAAAGTGGTTTTAAACATGCAACAGTATGATGAGAAAATGACTGGTATCTGAGTGTTTCCTGTGACTTTTCAACCTTCAGATGTCAGAAACATCACAACTTTTCCTTTTATTTCTCTGAAGTGAAAGCATCTGAAAGCCTAGATTCTTCTAGTCACACTTATATTAGAGAGACGAGGGAAGAGATGCTGGGCTGGAAGCTCTGGTGCCTTATTTACTGTCGTTTACATTAGTGGAAGACCAGCATTGCTGCTGAAAGGTTTACTATTTGGGAAGATACTAGAAAAATAGAAAGTGGTAGTATTTTGTTTGTTTGTTTACATAATCAAAGTTTTATATGGACCTATTGTTTCCAATACATTCAGCTGTTTAGGCATATTTGTAATGATTAAATATAACTGTAACATCACCCTGAGCTTTAGCCTGTTTCTGTTCACTTTTACCCATTTTAACAGATTTATTCATCACTATTTTCTGCGTTTCGAATAATATTGAATATCATCAACAATAACACAAAAAATGTTAAATTTAATGACTTTTATAATGCTAGCTTCAAAGTGGTCTCCGTTTGCCTAGATTATGTTTGTCTAGTTTCATTTGCACGGTTTTGTCCAGCAGGTGCTGTGCTTTGTGTAATGCAAGATGTTTTGTTTGTTCTTTGTTTTGGTGTAAATGAATCACGTAATGCTAAACACTGGGAGACCACAGACAGTTCTCATTCACTGTACTGAAGTAATAGGAAGTCAGTTAATATAAAGACTTTTAACATAAAGTATTTTTCCACAGTTTTCATAGTTATTTACAGAAGCCTGTTACTATGAAAGCTTATTTTCATCACAGTATAGAAAATAATAATTTAATAATATACTATAAAGTTAATAACATATAAAGTAATGTTATTATTTAATAATAATAATAATAATAATATATTATTATTATAAAAAAAAGGTAATTTCAACTTTTTATCTTAGCAAATTTTGACTTTTTTTCCTCAATTCTGAGTTAACTCTACATCTCACATGTCACAGACATTCACAATTCAAGATATAAAGTCAGAATTGCAAGATGTTAAATTTGGAATTATGAGATATAAACTCAAAAAAAAAAGCTATAAGATAAAAAGTAATAACTGCAAGATTTAAACTCAGAATTGCGAGAACAAAAAATATGAATTCTGAGTTTATTTATATAGTGCATTTTATAAAATACAACGTGCATTTTATAAATATATATATATATATATATATATATATATATATATATATATATACACTGAACACAAATTACAAAATGATAAATGCAACACTTTTGTTTTTGCCCCCATTTTTCATGAGCTGAACTCTAAAATCTAAGACTTTTTCTATGTACACAAAAGGACTATTTCTCTCAAACATTGTTCAGAAATCTGTCTAAATCTGTGTTAGTGAGCACTTCTCCTTTGCCGAGATAATCCATCCACCTCACAGGTGTGGCATATCAAGATGCTGATTAGACAGCATGATTATTGCACAGGTGTGGCTTAGGCTGGCCACAATAAAAGGCCACTCTAAAATGTGCAGTTTTACTGAATTGGGGGGTCTGACACTCCGTGGCAGAAACGGGCTTGCATGGTGACTGATTTCCTGGGTCTGATTGTTTTTTTGAATATATATTTAAATAGAATATTAATTGATTACCCTTTCCATTTTTTTTCTTGGCTTCACAGAATATATTAAAGGACTCCTGTCCTGTAATACTCTCCCACACCTGAAGTGGTCATATGTTCTGACTCTTTTTTCAGCATTTTCAAGTTTAATGAGTGGTAAATCTTTGACTAGACAAGACATTTTATCAGACATTTTTCAAAGTTTGTTCAGAATGCAAACAAAAACAGTTTCTCTTTTGTATGGATACCTTCACACATATAGGAACAGAAGGAAATGAAGTGGTGGATCAAATAGCAAAATTCTTCAGAGTTTAATGTTCCGATGAGTAAAATTAGAAATAAAAGGGCTAATTAAAAAGTGTTAAAAGTTATGTGACGAAGTAAATGGGGATGGTAAGAATAAAGGACAACATTTATATAATATTCAAAAAATAGTTAGAAATGAGAGGAGAATTTTTGGGAATAGAAAGGAAGACAGCATAATATCTCGTCTTAGAATTGGACACAATGCACTTAATGAGTCATTATATCTAAATAGGAAATCAAGTCTGGACTTTGTGTTAAATGTGATCTTCCTGAAACAGTTTGACCATATATTTTAATAAAATGTAAAGGATATGATAAAAGTTTTTCCCTTAACATCAATGCTCCACACTCCATCCTTGGCTGTATATGCACCTAAAACTAGTTATAAAAATGTCTGGTCATTTTCATCAATCATTTTAGAGATAGTGTATTGTGAAAAAGTTCATTATTTTCCATAATGTAATGATAAAAATTAAACTTTAATATATTTTAAAAATTTTCAAAAAAAAATTAGCATATCATGAAAAGGTTCTCTAAACGAGCTATTAACCTAATCATCTGAATCAACTAAATTAACTCTAAACACCTGCAAAAGATTCCTGAGGCTTTTAAAAACTCCCAGCCTGGTTCATTACTCAAAACCGCAATCATGGGTAAGAGGTTAACCCAGAAGGCCATCAAGCGAGAGGGTAAGACACAGAAAGAAATTTCTGAACGAATAGGCTTTTCCCAGAGTGCTGTATCAAGGCACCTCAGTGGGAAGTCTGTGGGAAGGAAAAAGTGTGGCAAAAAACGCTGCACAACGAGAAGAGGTGACCGGACCCTGAGGAAGATTGTGGAGAAAGGACCGATTCCAGACCTTGGGGGACCTGCGGAAGCAGTGGACTGAGTCTGGAGTAGAAACATCCAGAGCCACCGTGCACAGGCGTGTGCTTTTGAACCAGAAACAGCGGCAGAAGCGCCTGACCTGGGCTACAGAGAAGCAGCACTGGACTGTTGCTCAGTGGTCCAAAGTACTTTTTTTTTCGGATGAAAGCAAATTTTGCATGTCATTCGGAAATCAAGGTGCCAGAGTCTGGAGGAAGACTGGGGAGAAGGAAATGCCAAAATGCCTGAAGTCCAGTGTCAAGGACCCACAGGTCAGTGATGGTCTGGGGTGCCATGTCAGCTGCTGGTGGTTGAGTGCATAACTGAACATAATTATTTGAAGGTTGACTTTTTTTGTATTAAAAACACTTTTCTTTCATTGGTCGGATGAAATATGCTAATTTTTTGAGATAGGAATTTTGGGTTTTCATGAGCTGTATGCCAAAATCATTAGTATTAAAACATAAAAGACCTGAAATATTTCAGTTGGTGTGCAATGAATCTAAAATATATGAAAGTTTAATTTTTATCATTACATTATGGAAAATAATGAACTTTTTCACAATATGCTAATTTTTTGAGAAGGACCTGTACTTGTCCACATGATCACCTTCTAAAGATGACCCATTGAAATCAGTGTTGCTGAATAATTTTCAGGGCAAGTTGCTAAAGGAAGGTCGATTTGTTGCTAAAATGTCATAGCGCGAAAAACATCACATAATCACAACGCAAAGCTGTGAACTCTAAGAAAAGTCTCTAAAATAGTTAAATGAAGGTTTTTCACCTGCATTTCAAATTACGCATTGTATTTTGTGTTTTCGGGTTACGGGATTATAACGGATAATTAATAGTAGCCTACTTTGTCCATTTTTCTAGAACTGTTTTTTTTCTTTTTTCTTTTTCTTTGTTACACTGTAGTTTGATCGGTGTTTGACAGCGATTATAAACATGCTCTCTCTATAGCTCTTGCCGTACTTTGATGTCATACACTGATTGGTTTGTGCAGCGCTGCTTCAATCTGAAAACACATAATTATTATTGAACAATTGCTTCCGGTTCAAGCGTTTTGCATATGCTTCATTAAATGTGAAGCTGTTTTACTCTCAAAGTAGATAAAAAAGATGATCATAACCAGGTCCATCACATATGCGGATGATATCTAAAGGTTTTTTGGTTTTGTAAACACGTTCTCTGACAAGCGGAAGCGATTAGACCTGTTTTCCTGGATTGGTCAGGTGATGTTCGACATATAGGCTACCCTATTTCGAAACATGACATAACAAAGCCCTTTTTTTTTTTGCTGAAATCACATGACTTTGGCATTTTGATGCGCACTTCAAATCAATGGTTCAAAACAAATGATTCGCAAAGGTTTCAAAGCTTCATGAAAGAGTTTTGGAAGTGTCCATCACTAGTGAGGAGATAGTATTTGTTTTCAAAAACGTATATACTAAATACATACTATACACTGAGTATAGTATTGACATATGCAAGAAAAAAAAATAAGTACACTAAAGTATTTTCCTTTATGGCAGCTTTTTGTTGATACTCCAAGGCTTTGAATCTTTTTCTGGCAAAATTGAGGGAAAGCAAAAGAGCTTCATGAGTCTTTTCCCTATTATTACTGTCCCCTAATCCTGTACAGGTATTTTGATGTTAGTTGCCAGAAGTTGCAACATAATATTCTCACATCACAATCTGACTCACTCTTGTCTTCCTGTTCCCATATGCGCTGCGTTAAAAAACTGGCAAAATGATTTACCAGCAGAGAGAGTGGATCAAAGTCTTTAGGACTGTGTAATCAAAAACTTGGTCACATTAAGCATAACTGAGAAAGATGTGATTATTTCAGGATCTTTTTGAGTGATATCTGTCACTTAAAGATGGAATTTTGTTATGTACCATATCATAAAATTGCCTTAAATTACCCTTAAAGTCTAGATGTATGTAACATGCTATACATATTATAAATTTTATATTAATCTTTTTTCAGTGTTCACTCTTGATCTCTTCACCAACCACTTTAAGTAAAGGGCACACTAGTGGAGATGTAGCTCTGGTCTGTGTTCAATGTTCCTGTCAGTCTAGTGCCATTTAAACAAGACACCCTGCGTGTACTTCAGGCAAATATGAAGAAAAAAAAAAAACCCTGACAGTCTCTGGAGTGTTTGCACACTGCTGCTGGTGGGAGTGAAAGGTGCACTTTCCAACCCAAGCACACCAGATGATTTGATCTATAAAAAAATAAGATGACATGTATCAGCACACTACAACATATAGGGGTTACAACACTCCTTTAAAGAAAGAGATTACATTCAAATAAGAATAAATACTTACCAGTGCTCCGATATCAATACTGAGAAGTATGTTGATGAAAACTGAGCCATTTTTGTTGTCTTCTTGTCTGATGTTGGTTTAAAAAAAAGACTGTGACAACCAATCTTATATGAAACTTTTTTAAATGTGTCAATTAAGAAAAAACATTGAAAATAAATATAGAACAAAAAAAAAAAAAGTATATTTAAGTCGAAGTGGAATATTAAATGTATTAATATTGGCTTGGCTGAAGCTCACAAAGTAAAGAATAACCCATTTCTAGCAAATAAACTTCTAATTATTTTATTTATTTTTATTGTATTTTTTTTTAAACTGAGCAAACCATCCACATTAACACTGTGTATCAACATTGTTTTTATTTAATTTTTCCCATACTGTAAACTAAAAAAACTATTACGGCCAACAACTATGGTGCAATGTCAGTTTAAATGAACAACTAAACTGTTCGTTTAGACCCATCATTATCTTTCAGTCTTTCTAAACTGAGGAGGGTATTATTTTTTCTGGATTTACTCTGAACAGTCGATGTTAAATGATGCTGAATTTATTTACTTTGATTTAAAAAAAAAAAAAACGGTTTGGATATTCACATTTATTAATTTTTTCACACTACAGATGTGAAAGCAGCAGATAAGCAGGCAATCCATAAAGCAAATCAGAGAATGATATACACTGCAATATTCAGAAAAAAAAAATAATTTATATATATATATATATATATATATATATATATATATATATATATATAATATATATATATATATATAGCAATTAACAATGTATGTCTTGTAATGTATCTGAGGCAAACAGAAAATTCATTTCATAAATTAATATTTGTTATTGTATTATTTATTTATTGACTTTTTTGGTGTAAATACAGACTGTTTTCTAAGTGTATATTATTGATCTTATTCTAAACAACTGATCTTCGTATATTTTCTATTTTTTAAACCCTCATAAATTTTTTTTCTTTTTATCAAATTGTCATAACTGGATCTTTCTATGAGTCGGGAAGACCTGGCATTCATCTGCCACTGTTTGAATACAACTACCCACATCTCAAAATCCAATCAACAAACTGATGCATAAAAAACCAAATCCCAGCTCACACGTGACAATTTTATTTATAAAATCTCTTTGTCAAATGATCAAGTTTCACTGATGAGCCTAGATTTAACCAAAACCCAGGACAGAGCGTCTGAGTGAATGTGGTCTGGACTGTGTGGATGAGGCTCACTGTGTGAGAGACTCTTTAGAAGGACAGAGTTCCTGCTCTGTGATCCACCAAACACTCCTATTCTCCTGCAGCTGGACACCACAGAGAGTTTAGTGTGTTTGTTTTTGTGCAGAATGAGCAATCTGTTGGAGTGCATGACAGTTTCCAGGACTTATCATTCAGTCCAAATCCACACTCATTTCTGTCTCCACACCTCTTAATAACTCTTATACGACACTGATATTCCCACACTGTTCGTGCCGCTCCACTCAATCTCCCAGTAACATCGTCCACACCACTCTCTCTGTGCACCGCACTTCATACAACTGATCAAAATCTGTCTGGATGATCAGGATACAACTGGACTTCTTTACTGCATGTTGTGACTCTATTACCTTCAGACAACTGAATACTTTTATTCACTGTGTTGGAATTCAGAGTGAGTTGACGCGAAATCTAATGGAGAGAAAAAACACACATTATTATACAAATTAATTATATTAAGTAGAACTAATTTGTCAGTTTTTTGCATTCAAACATCTGAGTGTTTCTTTGAGTGTAATTGTATTGTTTACTATAAACAATGTTCCACACTCTAGCCAGATGATTATTATGATTCAAATAACTGTAGTGCGTGTCATGAGTCACATGAAACTTTATATGATGCTTGACAATTAAAATCAATTTGATGGAATGAGTTTGGGCAGTCTGTTAAACATTTCCCTAGTGTGTGTGTGTGTGTGTGTGTGTTAGAGAGAGAGAGAGAGAGAGAGAGAGGTGTGGAGAGAGCAGCGTGAGTGCGTGTGTGTGGGTTGCTGTGTTAGAGAGAGAGAGAGAGAGAGTGCCAAGGTAGCGTGTTTGTGTGAGTTTGTGTGTGTGTGATTGTGTGTGTGTTAGAGAGAGAGAGAGTGTGCGTGTGTTAGAGAAGAGAGAGAGAGAGAGGAGAGTGTGTGTTGTGTGAGTTGTGCGTGTGCGTGTGTGTGTGTGTGTGTGTTCGAGAGAGAGAGAGAGTGTGGCGTGTGTTAGAGAGAGAGAGAGAGAGAGGGAGAGGCACCGACGGGTGAGGTGTGTGCCCCCCCCCCCTGCACTTCCCCCGGGAGTTTGTGTGTGTGAGAGAGTGTGTGTTAGAGAGAGAGAGAGAGAGAGAGTGTGTGTGTGAGTTTGAGTGTGTGTGAGTGCGTGTGTTAGAGAGAGAGAGAGGAGAGAGAGAGAGTGTGTGTGTGAGGTTTGTGTGTGTGTGAGTGTGTGTGTTAGAGAGAGAGAGAGAGAGAGTGTGTGTGTGTGTGAGTTTGAGTGTGTGTGAGTTTGTGTGTGTTAGAGAGAGAGAGAGAGAGAGTGTGTGCGTATGTGTGTGTGTGTGAGAGAGAGAATGCGTGTGTGTGTGTGTGTGTGTGTGTGTGTGTGTGTGTTAGAGAGAGAGTTTGTGTGTGTGTGTGTGTGTGTTAGAGAGAGAGTGTATGTGTGTGTGTGTGTGTGTGTGTGTTAGAGAGAGTGAGTTTGTGTGTGTGTGTGGTGTGTGTGTGTTAGAGAGAGAGAGTTTGTGTGGGTGTGTGTGTGGTGTGTGTTAGAGAGAGAGAGAGTTTGTGTGTGTGTGTGTGTAAGAGAGAGAGAGAAAGAGAGAGAGAGAGAGGAGAGAGAGAGAGTGTGATGTGTGCGTGTGTGGTGTGTGTTGTGTGAGAGAGAGAGAGAGAGAGAGAGAGAAAGAGAGTAGGTGTGTGTGTGTTCATATTGTCTTACATTGTAGTAATTCCTCCCTAGTCTTGAGTTCAGTCACGGGAATAATATTGATGTATGTTACTAAGAAAAAAAAACATATTATTATAATCTGAGTTCACGGTCTGATGTTTGTCGGCACAGTATACTTGTCTTCTACATTAAGTGTTTTCTCAAAGCAAATTTTACCTCTGCCGGATATCTTTTCAGTCTCCTTTTTGCATAAATACTCCAGTTTTTTCTTTGAGATGAGAGACAGACTTTACAACCTCATCAAAAGACAGTAGAGAACTGACATTGACACTCTCTGTAGATCCAGGTCGGGCAGAGAGAGACTGAAAACTCTAGAGGAATAGAAACATACAAAGACAGAAACCTTCATTACCAGCTCATTTTCCCACTCACCTACAGCAGGACCAGAACATTTACAGACAACGAGGGGAGAGACGTCCATTCACAGTGACTCAAAAAAGCTCCTCTAGTGGACAACATTAGTGTTACTGCCTTCTGTCATTCACAGTTCAAAAGGATTATTTTTTAAAACATTTCAATTGGCGGGAAACAAATTGCAGTAAGATAATTTTTGTAGGGTCCAAAATTAAACACAGTTCAGATCTGCTTAAAGAAGAAAACACAACTTAATCTTTCTATCTGCAAACACCAGCTCTCTCACTGAAGGTCTTTTGGATTGTTTTTTAGTTTAAGCTTTATTTAAGCTTTTAGGTTAAAGTTGGGAAAGAACTTATTTTCATGACTGCAAAAACTCTACTAATGGCAACAGTCCTGTCGTTCAGATCTCTGTTACCTGGAGGACATGGATGTGATCGTCTGTTGTGTGTAAAAGCTGTTCCAGCTCAGCTTCTCTCTTCCTCAGATCATCAATCTTCTGCTCCAGTAGCTCCAAGAGTCCTTCAGCTCGACTCACTTCAGCCTTTTCCTGATCTCTGATCATATGTGTCACCTTAGATCGGCTTCTTGTTCCAGCTCAGCTTCAGTTCAGTAAAGATCCTCTCACTGTCCTTCTCGCTGCTGCCTGTGCGGAGCACTGTAACGACAAACATCAGACGTAAACTCAGATCAGCCTGTTACACACAGTAGGGCTTCAGTGCGACTGAAACAACATGCACAGTTGAGTAAGAAACTCTAAATGAGTATTAAACGGCTCTTCTTACATCCAGAATTTGTTTTTTCTCCTCTGTTAACTCACCCTATGAGTCTCCACAGCCTCTTTCAGCTTCTGAAACTCTTTCTCTCGTTCCTGGATTCTTTGCTGGACATTTTTCTGTGTCTCTCTTCCAACTGTTTCTGGTTAGCAAACGAGGATTAATAAATATATATAGGGCAGCTTTGATTCTCTTATAAATTATCCTACATCATCGAGATTTGTTATATAGCTGGAGTTGTGGCTCTTCATTTAATTTTTTTTTTTTCTGAGTAAGTGGTGCTGAAGTTTAATACACATGATTTGCACACATTATAAGCAAAAAACATACAAACAAACAAACAAAACATTATCTAAAATAATGTAATTAACCTATTGCTACACTGTAAAAAAAATTCTGTAAAAATTTACTGTAAAAAAACGGCAGCTGTGGTTGACGGAATTTTACCGTATAAAGTATAGTAGCAACATTTTAGGTTTTAAGGTTTTAACTTAAATATACAGTTAAATACCGTAATTTCATTAACTGATATAATGTTACTTATATCAACCTACTGAAGTACTGAAATCTGTTTTGTACCTTTGTAAAACACTGATAAACACCAAATGCAGGTGATGATGAGAAAGTCACATGATGAACCAAAGCCCTTCACATGCAGCTTTTAAATAATAACATATATAGAAGGTGCACAGAGTCGTTCACACAGACACTAAACACCATCAACTGAAATAATGCAATAAACATTCATTTAACAACATTAGGTGCAACATGCAACACTAATATACTAAACTGATAAGAAAAAACTATGAAAGAGTTATTTCAACAAATAAAACATCAAATTTGAAATGTAATGCAGGGAATTCTGGTAATGTCAATTTACGGTTTAAATTATGGTCTTTTTCACTTCCAAAAGATGGTATACTACCATAAAATTACATGTAATGTCCAATACAGTTTTTTTTTCACCGTATAGGGGAATTTACCGTTAACCATTTTAACAGGTTTTTTACTGTAGCATTTTTTACAGTCTTTTACCGTTAAATTCACAGTAATTTTTTACAGTGTATTTATGCTTTAGACACAAGACAACAGAGTTAAACAGAGACTGCATGTTTACCTTAAAAAAAATATGAAAAATGTCCTCACAAAGATTGTATTCATTATGGGTCATGAATTATTAATATTATCATTGCTGTTCTCTATATTTGCGTATCAACTTTAATTAGCTTTTCCCTTTCCTACCTGTTTCTCTGTCCTCTCGACTACAGCTGCTACAGTGTCGTGGTTTCTATGTTCATCCATCGCACACAGATAACAGATGCAGCTCTGATCAGTACGACAGTAGATTTCTTTGTGTTTATCATGTTTGGAGCAGATCATCTGCTGCAATCGTCCAGTAGCATCGGTCACTTTGTGTCGTCTTCCTGAGTGAAATTCCTCATGACGCTCAAAGTGAATTTGACAGTAAGATTCAAGACACACCATATGTGTTTTGAGTTTTACATTTCCTTCCAGTGCAAACATCACACTCCATGTCTCCAGGACCAGCGTAACTGAGAGCCCGAGCTGTGTGGACTTTTGTCTTCTTCAGTTTCTCCACCATCTCAGCAAACACCACATTCTTGCTTAAAGCAGGTCTTGGACTGAAGGTCTGTCTGCACTGAGGGCAGCTGTAACTCTCTCTCCTCGGATCATCTTTATTCCAGCAGTCTTTAATACAGTTCATACAGTAACTGTGTCCACAGGGGATGGTCACTGGATCCTTCAGTAGATCCAGACAGATTGGACAGTTGAACTGATCCTCAGCCACTGAAATACTGGCCATTTCAGAGACACATAAGATGAAACAGCTCTACAATATGTATGCTGTGGTGTTCAGTCGACTTAAGATTGAAATGGGTTCCTTAGTCTGTATTTGAGAGGTGTGTCCGTAAATGAGAGTATTTTATTGCCAATAGATAATAAAGTCTAATCACTCTGTGTGACTACCTATAGTTACCAGTTTATAGGTTTCAAATTTAGTAAGCGTATCTTTACTCACACTCTTAATGCTTAAAAAATAATGCAGTTTAAAAATTAATGCAGTCTTCATGCCTCCCTGCAGTAGGACTATGGCATGTTCATGAAAGTGATCAGGAACCCTGGACATTTTTCTCTTGTCAGAAGAAGGATCTCTTTACTATCCTAAGTTATTGAAACTGTGACCTTAATTGCCTGCCGCCTGTAACATTTAGTGTTTTACAGGTGGACTGTTCCACAGGTGCATGTGCAAATAATTCAGGTCAAGCTCCAGGATTGAGCATTATATCCAAATGCACACTTCTCTCAAAACTCACCTTGAGTGTTATCACAGCAAATAACACTGGAGTTATATTATTTGTCAGTACTTCTGTATTTACTAAAGTGAATTATTTCTTAAGTACTGTAGCAATACTTTTACCTAAGTAGAAAAAAAAAATCAGTTCCAACCATGTGTACAAAACATGCCTAAACGTGATGAGTGAGTAAATCTAATGTGTAGTGTTTGCTTGCCATTGTAATTTTATGTTCAATGTTTTAAGCAAACTCTGAGTAAGAATTTAGATCCAGCTTAACTGAGGGCAGGACGAGCTGTTTAATCTTCGGTCAGCCACTGAAATACTGGCTTCTGCCATTTCACTGCATGTTTTCAACAAAATAAAACCAGAAAAATCGATAGGTTATGACGTCATTGACAGGCGACGCAATGACACCATGGACACGGTCCGTTACACTAGTTAAAATTGCTTATTTCCCTGGATTTAAACATTCTTCTAAACATTTGGGATACTTTAAGTACACAAGTCAGTAAAATATATAACACTGTTCTAGTGGTTTTGGGATATTTTAATCAAAATATCTTACATATTGTGCCTTTAACAACATGTAAGGTCAACACTGAAATAAACAGATTTAATTGTTTCCTGGTTCTGGTTCTGTGCAAATGATTTGCAGTTTCAATTAATAAGGGACACTAAGTGTCAGTCTTGCGTTGAACATCAATTCTGTGTGATTTTGCATCTCACCATGAAATGATTTCAGAAGTATACTCAAAGCCTCATCTTCATACTTACCCTCCTTACTCAATTACTTTATCTTCTCATTCTTGTTCTTAGCATCATTTGTTCTCTGCCTTAAACAACCAATCAGGGCTGGACTGGGACATAACTTCAGGCCCGGAAATCTCACACTCATCCAGCACATCCTAAACACCAGGGGTCTCCAAACTCAGTCCTGGAGGGAGTTTAGCTCCAGCTTGCCTCAGCACACAGACAACCCTATTGTTTGTATGGCTATCACGTAAAAACTGTTCAGGCCGTGCAAAATAATTAAAGGTTCTCTCTTCAACTGCACCTTCGCTTCCCTTTTCCTTTTCTTTATTTTCCTTGA
The DNA here is from genome assembly GCF_018340385.1 of Cyprinus carpio. Taxonomy (NCBI): domain Eukaryota; kingdom Metazoa; phylum Chordata; class Actinopteri; order Cypriniformes; family Cyprinidae; genus Cyprinus; species Cyprinus carpio. Next base: position 2,129,162 of record NC_056586.1, read on the forward strand.
TATCTCGTAAATACTGAAATACAGTGCACAAATCCTATGCTAATAAATGAGTTTCTGCACTTTTAAGACTAAAAAAAAAAAGAGAGAGAGAGAAACTGATAATGGTAATTTTACCATCACTCCCATAGAAACACACATTTAGTGTTAACTAGTTTTTTGCAATTTGATGCAAAGGTAATTAAATACAAAGTACAGTGTAATAAATCTACATACATTAAAAAAAAAAAGAAAATATAAAAAACTTTGGAGGATTTAGGATGCTGATGTCCTCACAGTCTTGTGAAAAGGGTCCATTGGTGGGACATCTAACTTGTAGAACCTCTTACTGTATAATCAACACAAGTGTAATAAAATAAGTTTTATTAACAAAAGATAAACAAGAGTAATCAAAAACTACTAAATGAATACCATAAGTAACATGTGTCAATTACAAACACGGCCCTCCACAACTTTTAATCAGGCTCACCAACAAATTCTGGTAATCATGTGGCTGTGCATGTTTAAATAGCCTATTCATCTGTGACAATTACAACACTGAAAGGCAAGTGCTGTCGTGCTTTACTCAAAAAGCATAAAAACAATTAAAATGAAAAAATGTAAACATATTTCTTCAACTTGTGAGACTTATTGCTCCAAATGAAATCAAGAAAAATCGTATCTATATTTTTGGAGGTGTGATTATCTACAGCTAAAGACAGGGAAGGGTACACAAATCTGGATAATCCTTCTGTTGTGGATGAGAAAACTCTGCCTAAAATTGATGAATCTCTTTGGAGCCAATTATTAAAAACATATTTTGTTTTCAATAACTGTTGAGAAAAATTCAGAAATTGCCTACTAATTAATTTTTTTGTTATATGAATTCCCAAATATTTCACTTCATTTTTAATTGGTATATTTTCAATTTCAGTTTCCACAGTGTCAAATAAGCAAATAATTTCACACTTAGATAAATTAAGTTTGAGCCCAGAAGCGTTAGAGAAGGCATTGATTGTAGTTAAAACTGGAGAAACTTGCTCTTTATCCTTCAAAAATAAAGTAGTATCATCTGCTAACTGTGAGATTTGAATCTCTCTGTTAAAGATATCAAGGCCAGCAAAGTTATTATTGTGCAAAATATCTATGGATAATGTTTCTACAACAAATAAAAATTTTATTTTACTGTAAATGCTTTACAGTATTGAAGGCCTTATAAAAATCGAGGAATAAGATAATTGCATCAGACTTGATTTCATCTCTGTAATCAATAAGATCCAGAACAAGTCGAGTATTACAACTAATATGATGACCTTTCATAAATCCAGTCTGTGTTTCATTAATGATATAATGTAAATGCTGTTTTAATCTCTTGGCAAATATGGATGCAATTAATTTATAATCAAAATTAAGAAGAGTGATAGGGTGCCAGTTATCAATTATAGTTAGATCTTTATCCGGTTTGGGAATGAGAGACATCACCCCTTGTTTCATAGCAGGAGTCATTGTACCATTTTTTATACATTCTTGAAGCATTAAGAAGAAAGATTGTTCTAGAATCTCCCAAAACTGTATGAAGAATTCTAAAGTAAGGCCATCGGAGCCAGGCGACTTCCCCTTTTTCATTGATTTTTGATTGCATCTCTCATTTCATTTAAGGAAACAGTAGCCTCACATGATAACTTAAATTCATCACTTATTTGAGGTGTATAGTTCTTAATCTGTTGTAGGTATGACATACTCTGGTTTGCCTGTAAATCAGGGGAGTACAGGTTCCTATAAAAATGATTAACACATTTCTCAGTTTCTTCAGGGTTTTTAGAAACTGAATTGTTCATTTTTAATGCAGAGATGCTTTTCCTTTTAAAATTCCTTTTCTCCAGTGAGAAGAAGAAGCTGCTCGTATTTTTTTCTCCTTCCTCAATCCATCTCGCTCTAGATCTAACGAAGGCACCTTTAACTATTTCTAAATATATACGGTCTAATTCCAATTGCAAAGTTTTTAACTGATTAATTTCTGTAACAGAGAGATTCTCTTTTTTTTATTATTAAGGTATTTATTTTAATTAGCAAGTCGGCTTCTCTATCAGCATTAACCATTTTTAAGGTTTTAGATCTACTATTTATTGCTAGTAATCTTGCTTTATATTTAAAATATTCCCATTTAGCACCATGAGACTCAAATTCATTATTTGAAAAAATTCCATTAACTAATCCCTTGATTTGATCATTAAAAATTTTATCTTTTAGTAGATTATTATTCAATTTCCAATTCAATTGTTTAGTCTGCAAAATCATCTTAATTACTAAATGGTCAGAGAATGGAGCATATTGGTGACTGACATCAAACACATTGCATTAACTGTTGAGAAAAAAAAAAGTCTATTCTAGATTTAGAAGACAACAAATTAAAAAAAATAATAATAAAAAAATAAAAAATTAGAAAATAGAAAATAATCACACAGATTATGTGATTAATAATATTATTAGTGAGGCTCATTTTAGGAGGAAATCTGTCAGTTGAATTATCTAATACAGCTTTAAAATCTCCAGCAATAGTAATAAAAGCTTGTTGATATTTATTTTTCAAAGCTTCAATATTCCTCTGTAATAAGAAAATAAGAGACGTGTTGGCAGATTTTAAGTTGTGGCCTAACGTGAAAGATAAAGAAAGCGGACGCCGTCGTGTCGTGACGTCACAACGGTAGTGGCGACCCACGTGACAGAAAAGGCGCTAAGTTGATACCACTTTCTAACAGACGGGGGTCTTCGTCCAAACACATTTTGACCAAATGTATCTCATTTCGTTTCGCCTCGCGTTTTCTCTATTATTAGCTTCTCCATAAATTATGCGTGATGAACTTTGCTGCTCTTGTCATGTGCACCAGATGAACGGATGAATCCGCGCGTCCCCGCTAAGTAGACGGTACCGTCCGGCCTCGGGTCAAAGTTCATAAGAAGTCTGCAGTGCGTGTTCCGCTCGTGCCGGATTTTTAAATTTGTTTATTTTGGAACAGGTGGTCATTTTATTTCCGTCAGAAAGATGGCCTCAGGTAAAGATATATGATATATCGTCGCACACGACGCAGTAATTGTTCGTTATTCGTTTGCTGTTCAGTTTAAAGTTGATAAACGCGGCGCGCTTAGCATTAGCGGCTAAACTGACGACGCGGGCTTTGCCAAGGTTTAGTATATAAACCCACCCTCGCGACAGAAGAACAACACAAAGCTGTTAAATCATGTTTAACGTGTTTAATAATTCAGAACGAGCTCGGTGGATGTGTAAATCTCCCGGGGAAGAGCGTTTATCGTGCGTGTTCATAGCATGGCGTGATTGTTAGCTTAGCATGCGTACTGCTGAAAACTCACGCGCTTTTTAAATCGTAGCTGTGCTGTTCACACTTCATATATTCTAACTAATTGTTTATTTCTGCTCGCAGATTCGGGCTACGGTCAGCCTGGCGCTCAACAAAGGTAAGCGAACAATTATAATCTATAAACGTCACGTAGTTAATAAATAACAGATGTAAATATCTATTACTGTGTATGTATCCTGGTGCAAAATTGCAAGATTTGCGCATTAATTTGTGTCAAGGTGTCATTTTTCAACCTCTTTTTTTTTAATTGTGCAGCTATGGCTCTTTTGCTGGGTCCCAGGGCTATCAAGCTGGACAGGTAGTGCTGTATTATGTCACTGTTGTAAATGTGTGTGTTTATAGTGGTGTGTGTGTGTTTAGTGATGGATCTCTTTCTCTCCAGCAGGGATATGGTCAGGGTAACGGCAGCAGCTCGTACGGTGGACAGAGTTATGCCGGTTATGGACAGACTGGTGGTAAGTGTTTGATGAATGATTGAATGACTGTGTGTGTTACTGAAGGGTGCTGTGTGACTGGTGTGTGTGTTCCTGAAGGAGAGAGCTACGGCCAGTCGTCTCAGGGTTACTCTTCTGGTGGCTACGGTCAGCAGCAGCCGCAGGGCTTTGACAGCTACGGACATCAGGTACCCGAATCCTCATCCAGGTGAGAGACTTTAAAATGAGAACCATTACACACTTGATCCTTAAGCTCGGATTTATGAGTAGGAGCAAATTAGTCAACAAAGATGATGCACCAGTATTCAAACCTGTTTTCACCCACCACTAGTTATTAAACCTCTTCACCTCCACTCTGTCTCACTGCAGTTATGGTGAGAAGTCGTATGGGCAGCAGCGGTCTTACGGACAGCCGTCAGCAGCAGGAGCTGATGGGGGAGCGCTAGGTCAGTCCGGTGGCTCATACGGGGGGTCTCAAGGTGGATATGTGCGACGCGGTGATGGTAATTCTTTAATTAACTGCTGCATAGACTTTGATCCGAACACGATTTTGTTTGTTTGTCTTGACGTTTGGCAAATGAATGTAAAAAGGAGTCGCTCCCCTCTCTTCAGGTGATTCCCGGAGGTATGGGGATGACAGTGGCTCGGACCGGTCGGAGGGTTACAGGGGCAGAGGTCGTGGGGGTTATGACCGCGGGGGCTATGACCGAGGTGGCCGGGGCGGCCCACCCTCCGGTATGGGGTAAGTCTGCCCACCGCTGAAGGTATACAGCACACTGTTAAAAAAACAACAATGCACATAGGCCTGAAAACTGTTGACTTATAGGATTATTTATTTATTTTTGGTTATTGATAACCAGTTTGGTCAAGTATTTGTAAGTTTGGAGGCTTGTCTGTACTGTTATTATTTGAAGAGGTCGTACTCTATGGACCCACCATCCGTTTCTGTGAAGTGACACTCCACCCAGTGGAATCATGGTAACTCTATCATAGTTTCTTGTATGATGCTTATACATTTTAAAAGTGTTGAGGCTACAGTAGCAAGGTTTCTCTCCATCTGTAGTCCAAATTGTTCTGCATTAAAGGGGTCATGAACTGAGAAATCTTTTGACGTAAGGGGTCATTGTGCTATAGAAACATCCTCTAAGTTTCAAAACTCAAACCTTTCTCGTTAGTCTAAAAACAGCTTATATTAAAGCCAGTCTGCCAGAACGACGGCTTGAGGAATGTGCCACTTTATGATGTAATAGTGTGTCTAAACACCGCCTCCGCAGATGAAGATCAACGCCTGCTTCTAGATCATTGCCTGTTTAGCTCCGCCCATTGAATGTAGTGTAAATGACGAGAGGCAAACGCAGGGCTACACAGAAACCAAACGACTAAGATGCTCCGAACACAAGACTCTGTTCAGCGCCAAGCTGTGGAAAACAGTCTTTTCATTGCCTTCCTTCTCATCCCAACATTAGGAACGAGTGGATGAACTCTATTTAATGATGTTCCAGACCGAGACTGTAAGAACTTGCTCCTTTGTTCACTTTTTTACCGCAGATTTGTTTACAAACAAGGCACAGTTCGACACAGGATTTTCAGAAAGATTTAATCTAAAGGCGATGCTGTTTGACTGATTCGGCTCCGATGGTAATGTCGCACCAGACTAGTGTACGGAGTATTTATGCATTTTAAACCCGAAACACAGCAGAGATCAGTTGGAGAGGAGTACAAAAGAAGGCAGTTCATGACCCCTTTAAATTGAATCACATTCCCATATTAGACATGTTTTATAGGGGTGTAACGATACACTTATGTCATGATTTAAAACAAGTTACGATACTGAACTCATGATTATCGTGATATTTTGAGCCCAAATAAGTTTCTCTTTTTTTTTATTTGTATTATTTGGCGTTATCACGGCATGCATGCATGTGAACGTCTGTTTACTACAGTATGTGCGTTGTGAATCTGTGATCATATAAAGCCGTCATGTCTCTTTAGAAGACTTGTATTTGGATTAGACTTCTCGATTGATTATTTTTAGGATGCCTTTGACATTAACGACATGAGGGTGAGTACATGATGACAGAATTTACATTTTTGGGTGACTTATACCTTATTATAGTTATATTATACCCTTACGTGGCATTTATTTTGCAACATCTCTGTAAGGATTGTGTCGTTGCACCCCTAATGTTTAAACTCAAGAATGACACATCTATGGATATTTTCCCTCAAGGTTTCAGTCTGCTCTAGAATCAGTAAGAGCTTAGTCTGATAAACATGAGAATTGATTGGAAGCCTGGTACATTATGGTAAAATGTTGTCTTTGTGTAGGAAAGCCCCAACTAGTGCGCTTCCTCATTTTTATGCATTTCTCATGCTCTATTTCATTGGCTGGTTAAATTCTTATTCTGAAGAAAACCCAAAACAATCTGAAGCTTCCACTTCTTATCCCTTGAAGTTTTTAATGCCGGTTGAAATCCAATTTTTAGTGCACATTTCTTCTGGTCTCCATCAGTTTTTCCTCCTTTGGGAGAGTTCACATTGGAAAGTTCAGCAGCAAGGAACAGTTCTCAGTCACTCCACATGAATCGGTGTCTGCACAGTGTTGTTTCTTTTTGTGTTAACCGGTCTACGTTTTATACTACAGGTATCAAAGTGAGTGAAATTAAAGTTGGACCTCACCCATTGGAGCTCTTAAGCACTCATAATGGAAGGAAAATGTGTGCTCGTCTACACGAGTGCCACAACAGTTAGACGCTCAAATTGAGAGTAAATTCTTGAGCTAAAGCGGGAGCAGGGAGGTTGTCCTCCATGCTCTGCTCTGCTTTTAGTCTCAATTCAGAGAGCATAAAATCTTCACGTTCAACCAAAAAAAGCCATTCTAATTTGGAAAGAGGCTTGCCGCCTTTGGTTTTAATATGCAATGTTTCATGTACATTTGGCCCATCATCTTTAACCTATCTGTCAATGGGAGCAGTTTCCTCCGCCGTAGTAAACCATGAAAGGATAACTGGTAAAGAGGGAGCCTTGAGCTCCCAGGTTTCAACAATGGAAAGCCATCATATCTTCAATTTTTTCCTCTGCAGTGGTGGTGACCGTGGTGGCTACAAAAATTACGGTGGTAAGTGATGAGCATCTGTCTCAGTGGGGGAAAGGAGTTAAAGATACAGAAAGATTAGCTGACAAATGAGCTCTTGATCCACCATTTTATGTCAACCCAAAGGAACATCACCTTATTGTCTTTATTGCTGTCGTCTCTGGTAATGCTCTTGTTGAGAGAAAGTCTAACAACTACCCAATTTTTACTCTATAAAATGGTCTTCTTGCATGAGGAAATTGAATTAAATGCCAGTGTTCTGATGCCAGCTGGGCATAAGGTGAAGAAGAGACGCGATTTAAATGAATACTACTCATTTAATTTTGCTAGTTTCACAGAAAGTTTCTTCTGGTGTACAAAGGTGTTGGAAATGGTGCAGCAATTTTGGACACACTGGTGCATAGATTAAACTGTCACTTGTAAAGGTCAATTCTACATAGCGAAGCAGTTTGGTTTTATTCATTGTTTTTTATTCATAGACTCTGTAGAGAAATAAAGGTCCATGTTGTTATTTCTCACGTTCTCAAGGTTGTGTTTCCCTTTCGTGTCTTGTTTTTCAGGATCCAGAGAGTACGGTCAGAAGGATGATGGAGGTGAGTGCTAACGGCTGACTTACGAAAGCTTTCCACCCTAAATTCAGACACGCAGAACATGCATTCAAATAGTCTTGTGGTGTAATGTTCACAGAAACTAGTCAGTATTGTGATTTGACCTGCTTTTGATTCATTCACCCAAAATTTGACGTTATAAAGTAAACTCCATCTTTATAACCAGATTCCGTCCGTGTTTTTCTGCATCTCGCAAATCATAGGACCCAAAATATTGAGATGGTGGAAGTTAGCATTCTGTGTGATTATATCGTAAGTGTCTGGACTCCAATATGAGATTCTTCTCCCAATTACAGATGGTGATCAGGATAACTCGGACAATAATACCATCTTTGTCCAAGGGCTCAGTGAAGACGTCACCCCTGAGGAAGTGGGTGACTACTTCAAACAGATTGGAATCATTAAGGCAAGTTTACTCCCCTGAGCGTCATGACCCTCAGAGACCTGAAGAAACCTTGGTTTACAGCAGATCTGCTCTAATGACAGGTCAATAAGAAGACGGGCAAACCTATGATCAATCTGTACACTGATAAAGCCACCGGACGACTGAAGGGTGAAGCCACCGTGTCCTTTGACGATCCTCCCTCAGCCAAAGCTGCCATTGACTGGTTTGATGGTAAGAGAAGCTTTCTTGCAGTCTCTTCGGCTTGAAAAGCGTTCTAGCTGATTTTGTCTCTTTTGTGTTGCTGGAATACAGGGAAAGAATTTAATGGAAAACCCCTCAAGGTGTCGTTTGCTACCAGAAGGGCGGAGTTCACTCAGAGAGGAGGGGGACGAGGACGTGGTGGCGGTGGCGGCGGTGGTATGTTTTGGAAATCTGACTCTTCTGTGCTTGTATAAAATAAATCCAGTTTGGTCTTTCTGTAATCAGTTGTTGTCCAAGTCCAGTTAATGCTGTTTTGTGCTTGCGCTCAGGTTTTCGAGGCAGAGGTGGTGGTGGCTTTGGTGGAGGTCCCTCGTTTGATGTCAAGGGTGGAGACTGGCCTTGTCCCAACAGGTTCGGCGCGTGTAGATATTTGTGAATCTGTTTGAGAGGGATCTGTTGTCCAGATGTATTTATTGGTGAACCATTTCTTGCAGCTCTTGTGGCAACATGAACTTTGCCAGAAGATATGAGTGCAACCGGTGTGGAACATCAAAACCAGAAGGCGATAGTTATGGAGGTGGTAAGAATGACGCTCGTACATGAGCTGAAATGTTTGACCAGTAGAGGGAGCAGTGAATGGAAACTTGTTTCTGCTGCGGGATAAAACGTTTTTTGTTTGTTTGTTTGTTTTTCTCAATTCAGTTTATTTTGCAATTCTGTGATGGGGAAAAAAGATTTGTAAAAATTCTGAAAAACTGTACTGCAATAAATGTAGAATTGCAAGATAACAGTTCTGACTGACTTGAAATTCTGAGTTTCTCGCAATTCAGATTTTACACAATTGCAAGCTATAAACTCATCTGGATTTTTTTTTTTTTCACAATTGAGATTTTAAAATCCAGATTTGTGAGATTCTGATTTTTTTTTCCTTGCAATTATGATTTTTCACAGACTTTGAGATCTGAACTCAGAATTGCAAAAAAAAAGTCAGAATTGTGTGTGTGTATATATATGTATGTATGTATGTATGTATGTATGTAAAAATGTGTGTATGTACATAAATGTAAATAAATAATATAATAAAAAGTCCAGATTGTGGATGAACTCAGAATCCATCTCGCAAATGTTTTTTTTTTTTTCAAATCATATTTTTCACAGAATTGCAAGATGAAAATTTAGAATTGCAATTTTTCTTGCTATTCAGAGTTCGTTTACATCTTGCATATATTTTAGAATTTTTTTTCTCAGTTGATTTTTTTTTTTTTTTTTTTTTTTTTTTTCTCGTTTGCAAAATGGTCCCTCAATTTTAACTTTTGTTATTGTTTCACAATTACTGATTTTACGTATTTGCGAGAGAAACTCATTTGCAAGGGGGAAATGTCAGAATTGCGCAACTCAAGCGTAGAATTCCATCTTTCAGTTCTATTTCTTGCAGAAGAGAATTTAAAGAGTCAGAATTGCGAGATGTTGACTTGATGCTTTTTTTTTTCTTACAATTGAGTTTACGTCTCAATTTCAAGTTTACAATTTATTCTGAGTTTGTCTTGCATTTCTGGCTTTTTGAAAGCTCTGATATTGGTTTTACATTTCAGAAGTGAAATGCCAAAAAAAAAAAAAAAAAAAAAGCAATTGCAACATCCTGCAATTTAGCCTGTATTCCTCAATCACTAAAAAAAAAAAAGAGTCAGAATTGTGATGGAGAGAAAGTCTCAAATCCTTATATTTTTCTTATCCTGTGATGGAAACAAGCTTCCATTGCAGTTTGCTCCTCTCTGCTGAGATATCTTGTGAATGCTGTTTCATGTCAAGCAGAAGTTGTCCACAGCCCTGTGTTTTGACTGTAGATCGCGGTGGTCGGGGCGGGTACGGAGGGGACCGCGGCGGCTACAGAGGCGGCAGAGGAGGAGGCTTCCGGGGTGGAGACCGTGGAGGATATGGTGGTGGAGGATACAAAATGGGTGGAAGGTAAAGAAACCCCTCTGCTGTACAGTCAGAGTTCTCTTTGACGTTTGAGTAATGCTCGTCTCCGTCCCACCCTACAGGGGAGACCACAGAGAGGAGAGACGAGGACGGCCGTACTGAAGCCTTCACGTGGATGCCATTCCAGACCTGTGTTTATTGTGGGGTGGGGAGGAGAGGGTAGGGTTCAGGGAGAGGTTTGTGTCTGCAATCCTTTCTGTTGCATGAGTGTCCTGCATATACTGTCTGAAATGAGCAGTTTTTCCCATAAATGTTGAATCTACTGTGAGGGGCTGAGTGAAGGGAACGGGGCGAAGTTGATCTCTGACACTTTGTACAGCTTCAGTCCTGTAATGACACGGCAGCATTGGCCACAGATCGGCTTTAAAGGGTCATTTTGCTGTGGGGGGAGGGGGCAGATGTTATTTTTGTTACTTTTAATTTCCTGACTTGTTGAATTTGGCATTTAGTGTGTGATAAATTTGTGAAATACTTATTGTTTTGTAAAAATCAATCAACACAAACCATTTTACTTGTTTCTTTTTGCTTTTGATTTCTTTTTTTGCAAAAAAAAAAAATTAAACACTCTTTGATCTTACTTGTTTCTGTCTTTATTCTTTGAAGAATGTAATACTGTATGCAGTATAACCATATTGTCAGTGCTTTAAAAACTCCTGTGAAATTAGAATATATTGTGTACTGTCATAGTATACATAATTACAAATGTATCAAATACCGGACTCTGCTTAGTTGAATAAGAGCCAGTGAAATACAGAGTGCACCACGTATTAAAAAAAATGGTAAAATTAATTCAACCCTAATTTTAACATAAATTGTATATGCATGTTATTTTGTTTGCTTGCTCTTAATTTAAAGCATTCAAATAATTTAATGTGTGAAAATAAGTGTAGCCTGACATTTTATAGTTTCTGTTCTTGTAGCTCCCATTTTATGTAATCAAATTTCACACATTAGAAACCAAATTAGATCTCCAACAAGCACAAAACTGGAGGCTGAGGAGTTGATTGGCAGCAGGTGAGTCATGCTCACATCACACAGAAGGAAAACTAATCCAAATCCCTGAGAATCATACCGTTATTTGAGCACAAGCTTTGAATCAAACATCAAAAGAAAATATTAAAGGACTTTCATGTACTGCGTTTTATTGTTTTTATTCAGTGAATTGTAAATAGTCTCAAAATACTGCTGTAAGTCAGCAAGTAAAAAAAACAACATTGGTGTCTGCTTCAGAATTTTGCATTTATATAAATTAAATTTTAATCTAATTTTATTTTATTTAGTGTTTCTGTTGTCGTTCTTCCAAACAATTTTCCCAAATTAATGAAAGATTTGTCAGTGTTCCCAATAATAAAGGGAGGTCTTTCTCTGAATGGCAGAATAAGTGCCCTACAAAGTGCTCTCGAGTGTCTTACTCAATGCTGTGTAGTATCAGGTTTATCCACAGATATTACAAATGTGAATTAATTGCATTAAAGGAAACATCCATTGACTCGTCAGAATTACGTCAATCCGGAGCGCATCAGTGTATTTGCTCCCTACAAATCATTATTTTCAAGTGTGCTGTTTCTGTTTCAAAATCAAACCTAACCCTGACTAGTGCACATGTCTGATGTTCGAGCAGCATTTCTAGTTAAACTGGTCAGATACTGAAGACTGAATGGCAGCAGGACATAATCGCTATAGGCGCCCATACAATCATTATTAAAATCATGTTAAAATTAAAATTATTACTTGGTGACTTACAGTATGTGATGTTAATGCATGTTTTTTTAAAGTCATGATTAGACTCCCTTGCAGTAAAACTGTTACAATAAGATGCCTTATTTTGATATTTTTTGTCTAGTCATTATTGTCACATTTTTGTCTTCTAAGCATTTAAAGTGCTTTCAAAGAATAGAAAATGCTTTATTTTAAAAAGAAGCCTGATAGACCTGTTATTGTTCATATAGGCAATTTTTATAGGCAACTTACAAAAACAAAAAAATCTGATTACTTTATTAATCTGAACAAAAATGTAGACAGTTGATAATTTATAGTGACAGCCTTGTTATGAAGTTCACTGCAGGGCTATTTAAGACTTATTATAACACTAGAAAATGTATTATTATTATTTTGCATTTTAAAGTAAGTGGTTTTCAAATGTTCTCCATTTATGCATTTACTTAACATATTCAAATATCCAAGTGATTCTTTTTTTTTTTTTTATTCGTTCAGGAAAGATTACAATTCTTTGTTACAAAACTGGAGTCAAGTTTAATGCGGCGTTAAAAAAGTCCTGCAGACCTGCACACAGACATTTAAGAGTGCATCACTGTCTGTAGAATGAAAGCCGAGTTAAAGTAAGCAACAAAACATTACCTAAGCGTCCATGGAATGTTTTTCTGAACATTTTTGTTAGACTTTCGGTGGTTTAGAGAACATTTATAAATTGCATTCCCATGTTTGCAAAACAATGGAACGTTCCCTTTAACGTTAACCAAAGCGTTTAGCTTCATGGAAACGTTAGCAAACTGTTCTTAGAAGGAGATGTGTGTGTGAGCAGGGTAAGTGATCGTTCAGGGTTAGGCTGAGGGTCTGTGGAGTCCCTGACGCCCGCGCGCTCGGGAGGCGGAACGTGCGCGCTGCTCTCCGCATTCAGAGCCGTTCAGAGTCAGTCTGGCGCTTCTCAGCTCTTGCTGTGGATTTGTCGTGATGGGATGTGTTTTGATGAGGTGTTTTTAGAGAGATGGAGGTGTTTGTGCTGCTGTCAGCGCTGCTGTGCGTCCAGAGCTCCGTCACGTCTCCAGTCTCCACAGCTGCTCAGGCTCAGGTGAGATCCTCTCCAGCACTGATCTGCTGCTGACGCAGAATAAAGACCTCCAAGAACGTTATTTAAAGGTCACAAAAACTCTTCTTACAACGTCGTGCTATTAATTTAAGATTAACCCTCAATCTTAATCTTAATCTCTTTACAAAAGATCATTTATTAGAACGTTTATCAACTACAAGTAACATAATGAGGACGTTCCAAAAAATTCAAATAAGGATACAAGAACGTTCCATTAGAACGTTGTTTCCTAACATTTATATAACTTAAGAAACAGTTCTCTGCTTCCTGATATTTCTGGAAGCGTCTATGCCTCATTTATGATTCCAGTATTTTCATGCTTTTCAGATTAGATTAAAAGTCATGCTTTTAGTTATGCAAAAGAATGCACACATTTTGGAGACATGTATTGTCCTGCTGTGCCTCTCAGCTGTGGAAAATGAGCATGCTTTGTGGACAGAATAATTGGCACAGCCATAAACTATGCGCTGAACCCAAAGAAGCATTTTGATTGTGTGAGCACTGTCATTACATGTTCAGCGATGCCTCTGTCTGCAGAACTGAGAAACATTTACATGCAGCTGCACAATCACACAGTAACTGTATCAAGAAAAACAACTGGTGGTTTCAGTGTGAAATGATTATACTCTTATCAATGACAGGGATTGTGTGCACTTGCTGAATTATTGTTTCCACTACTTTAATTATGTATTGCCTCAGATCTGTCAACATATTCCAGCAGCGTCTGTAGCTGTGACCTCCGGTTCAGATTTACACTACACCGACTCTACAAGGAAATATGAAGTTTACATGCCAGTACCTGACAGAGACATATCCTCTCATGCACAGATCCAAACCTGATGCTTTCCTATGGAAAAAAAAAAAGCAAAGCATTTCCTTTAGTTCCGACACGACCCATTGAAACGAGGCATTGCAGACTGATGTAATACTACACATCCTTAAATGATACTAAAACAGCTGCTTTTTTCCTTTCTGGATGTTTATCCGGTATTGCCTTCTAGAGATTTCACAACACAATAAAGGCCATCTTCTAAAGCATTTCAGAGGCAACAAAAGCCCATATCCTCCTACAGATCTTTCTGCTTCATGCAGGGAACAACAAATGCTTCTGACTGCCTCAATCAATGCTCATGTGGGTATTGGCTGCTGTTGTGTCTATGTTACAAATGCTCATTCCCAAAGAAGCTTTGTTTACAGTGGCAACATGTAAATGCTCTGCTATATCAGCATGCCTCAGCTGTAGATTGGGGTTGTTGTGTTTGGTTTGATGGGTGTTATGATGAATTGTGTAGATAAGCTGCTGTTGCGGTGTGTTTTGTGTAGTGATATGGATACCTGCGGAAGGAGAATGAAACTCACAGCACAGCTGAAGTCCAGTCTGCCATCAGGTAAACCTGTGACGCTGTTAGTGCCATCTACAGCCAGAGCTGTTTGTTTCATCATAACTGTACGATCACGCTCTGGGTGTCAGTTTATCATCTTCTCATAAGCAAATGCAATTTCCCTATATAAAAACAAATTGTCATATGCAATGAAAACATAAATAAAACCTATAAGAAATGAAGAAATTTCATATATTAAAATATATCTAGTCTATATAGATATGTGTGTAATGTAGTTTTGGGCACGTTATGTACATGTGTATTTATCCTAAAACCTGTCAATACATGATATATAAATAAATAAATAAATAATTGATATTAAATAAGTAAATATAAAATATAGACATGTGTTTAAAAAAAATACTAAAACATATAAACATACAGATTGTTGTATATATGTTGTTTTAATTAAGTTGCATATACTTATAAACTTAATAATCTTCATATACCCAGAAAATGTACATATGTTTCTTCATAGGTAACATATATGGCAATTTCCCTCTTGATATAGAGCAATATTTCATTATATTTCCATATTGGATCAGCGGTTGTTTTTATTTCTTGATACATTTACTGTTTGATTGCTGTAGCTGTCGTGTAAATACTTCTCAGTTCTGGAAGCAATATCACTCTGACAGAGCAATATATGCCATATATTAGATTTCCATATGGGTTAACCTGCTATAATGTCACGCCAGCTATCAAAACTCTGCAGTTTATTGATGCTAGCATGAACTGTAGCACTAGTCCAGAGACGCCGTGTCAGTGATGCAGTCAAGTGCTCTGTTGTGTGTCAGAGAGTTTCAGCGGTTGTCTCAGCTGCCCGTGTCTGGAGGTCTGGACAGAGTCACTCTGGAGAAGATGAGCTCGCCCCGCTGCGGGGTTCAGGACGCCTGGGGTCAAAGGGTCAGCCGACACCGCCGCAAGAAGCGTTACGCTCACACAGGTGAACACATTTCATGCAATTCAACTCATGTTCATTACAATCATATCTAGAAGTGTTGGGAACCAACTAAAACTTCAGTCCACCCTTCTCACGTGTGCCATTAACAAAAGACGTCAATGGACCCTTTTAAAATAAAATACAAAGTACTGAATTATAAATGTACATTAACTATAACCATAAACACAGCATCACAGTGTGTGAATAAGGTCCATGCAGTGTAAAAAATTTAAATCCAAGGCAACTTGATGCATTCAGATTTTATGTTCTCTCAAGTGTTGTGTTAATAATTGCACTAACTCTGCTTGGTTTTGTTAGTTTGAATTTGTTCTTCACTAAATGGGAAATGTCTAATTCAGCCAATAAATTCATCAAGACTACAAGAGATTTCTTGCTCAGCAACTTTTCATTTAGTACTACATTAATTTATTGTTTTGATAGCCCCATATATAGTCGAATGGGACACTTAAAATGTTAATGTAACTGCTGTCTTTGTTTATAAAGGAAGTGTCATCCTACAAAACAGATACTGTGTATCCAGGACATGGTTTTATATGGTTGAGATGGGTTTTTTTTTTTTTTTTTTTTTTTGTATGTAGTTTGAAGAAAATTGCATTTCTAAGTATTTAAGACTTAAAAGATATCATAAACTGGAAAATATGTAAGCTTTTTTTTTTTTGCAGTGTATAGACTAAAGGGCACCAGAAAGTTAATTCAGCTTGATTTTAGTACAATTTATTCTTAACCTACTCAACAAAACAGTGATGAAACTGAAAGAATGTATGCGACTGATGTTTTTGTTGTTTGTTTTTTACTAAAACTTTGATGTGATAAGAGGCAGACACAACATTTTCAGTCAGACTGTGCTTTGGTTTAACAGAGTTTTCTCAGACGCAGGAGTTGTGAGATGTTCTGTGGCTGCTGGGTGGGCTCTCATTCTGAGCCTAATAATGTGTAAATACAGTGGGACTCATAATTACTGTCCATACTGAGCAAATACATGTTAGAACATCCACATACACACAGACACAGACACACACACACACACATTTATTTCAGTGCAGCTCCAAAAATAGCACCACTGCAGCCTCTGTTAATCATTTCATTGATAATCTTTCCACCTGCCTGATCTACTATTTAACAAAAGATAATCTGAGATATCTGTCATGTAGGCCTACAGTATGAACCAAAAGATAATAAAAATGTCTTCTGTGAAACAGTCCTTAGTATCATAGGACCTGAGTGAGAACACTGAACAGAGCATGTTTTAGTGAATGAGTGTTTTGTGAAGTTCTGCTCTTGTAGTTTCTATGCTAACCCGAGGCGAGGTGTGTGAATTTGCCTGTTTGAGTTCGTGTGTGTGTGTGTGTGTGTGTGTGTGTGTGAGAGAAACAGTGATTTGGCGAGGGTATGAAAAGCATAAATTCAGACCTGTCACTTTGAAAACTCGCTAATACTTCAGGAATGCAGCAGTGCTGCTCTGAGTATGTGTGCTTCATGTCAGTACCTGATGTCTGCAAACTCTTCTCATGACAAAAACATATAATCTGTAGTGAGCGCTGAAGGTTCATGATGACATCATATAGACGGGTTAACTAGCATAGGCTTACAAGTGAAGACAATTATTTTCGTACATCATTTAAATCAAAGATTTGTTGTCAGTCACAGTATAAAGCACAACTTGTCTTACCTCTCTTGTGTTAATACTAAATCAATCTTGTGAATAATCTTTAAAATAATCTGGAATTGGCTATGCTTGCTTTTTAGATGATCTAATTTACAAAGACAAAATATTAACCACACACTTTCTAAGGCAGTATTTTGGCCTTGCAAGAGGTTTATCAAGTGATTTCAAGGACAAACAAATAAATGAACAAGACAAAACCTTAAAAAAACTGAGCTGTTTTTTTTTTCACTGTTAATATTATGTTTGTTATATTATGCCCTAAAATATGAATTAGGAATTATGGTATAATAGAGAAAAGACACACGTTATTGCTCTGGCAACTGAGTTATTAGTGTTTTGGAAGTCTGTAATTATGTGTGCTATTCACAAAACCTCAGTCACATGTTGAGCTGAATACTTACTGAGCTTAGCTCTCATCAGTTCAGGACGTTTTGGAGGAATTTAGCTGATTTTTGCAGAATATGTTAAGTATATCAGACATCATTTTAATTATCTATTTTTAAAGGTGCCATTAATGCATAATTCAAAATTAAGTGTTATGTAGGTCTAAATTGGGGTCTAAAGTACACTTAGTATTCAGTAATATCATCAATGTGACTGAACTGATGATATCAGATGAGAACAAAGCTGTGAATTTTGCAACAACACTGTTACTGTCCTGTTTAATACTGTGAAGCTGCCTTGAATAAAATCTGTATTGCTTAAAGGGCTATAAAAAGGTGAATTGACTATGAAGATGTTTTAAATGTAATTAAATAATAGAATTATAGTAGTTATCATCAACTGAAATACTAAACACTAGCAACAGCATTGTTCTGGGGCCTTTTTGCACTTTACTTTACAACTTACATTCAGCTTACATTTTTACTTCAAAATGAAACTAATTTGTTACCATACAAATTTAAATGAAATGAAGTTGAACCTCGGATGGAATAAATCTCACACGTGCTTATGTTCAGATGAAATGTCGCGATTAAACATTTGTTTGATACTTGTCCGTGCTTCCACAGGAGAGAAGTGGCACAAACGTCACCTGACGTATCGTATCATGAACGGGCCACGTAATCTGTCTCCCAGTCAAGTGCATGTGGCGGTGAAGACGGCGTTCCAGCTCTGGAGTAATGTGTCCGGACTGATCTTCCAGGAGCTCCAGCACGGTCCCGCCGACATCCGGCTGGCCTTCTTTGAAGGGGAACATAATGATGGGACAGGAAATGCATTTGACGGGCCAGGTGACTCTTTCTTTCTTTCTTTCTTTGTAAATGAATAAATTGAACATGAAAATGTACAGTTATGTATTCTTTTCTTTTTTTTTTATTTGATTTAATCAAGTTAGTTTTGCATCAAATACAGTGTGATTTTCTGTGATCGAGATCTGGCAGCAACAGAACATTTTTGCGCTTGAGCAAGCGATTAAATGACTGCTTTCCTTGCTTATGAAATCACCCATATGCCAATCAGTGACAACGTAACAGTAGTGTCCATTCATAGCAATAGAGCACAGGCGCCAAAACTGCTGTGGATCCGCTTACCCAAATCCCTCTGTAACTGGCTCAGATCTGAAGGAAAATTACTGTAATTTGGCAAATTAATAATTTATGGACAATAACATATTCCTAACATTTTATTATGAGTGAGAGGGGGCGTGGCTCTGCGTGAGTAAATGAGAGGGGGCGTGTCTCTGAGTGAATGAGTCTCTGAGCCCTCGTTTACACTGCAGGTCTTGATGCCCAATTATGATTTGTTGCCTACATCCTTTTTCATTACTACATCATTTTTTGGATGTCTATTTACACGTTCTTTCAATTGTGACCCATATCCGATTCATGTGTTTACACATGCCATACCGCCTGAAACACTGGGCATGCGTTGTCGTCATTTACCTCCTCCAAATGTCCTTCCTCATGAGAATACTGTGACCTACAGTATGTTGACAAAACGAGTCACAATGAGCAACTAAAAAAATACATTCTCCATTAAAAGACCTTCAAAAAGATTTATGATTTGTTGGAATCAAACAAAAAATGACTGAGCCACACCTGTTTGAAGTCAATAGAGGAAGTCCTCCATCTTTTCTTATTATAAATTACTATATTAATAATCACAATACAGCAATTTTTTATTTGATCTTTGCTATTATAAAGAACAGATGCAAAAAAAAAACAGCCTAGAAAGAAACAAATGCATTACCTTTATCATTTTATATCTAAACTAAAGCATTCATGTACGAAAAACAAATAATCAAATAACTCAGCGAGTGAGTGAGTGTGAGGGGACGTGGCTCTGAGCGAGCGAGTGAGTGAGTGAGTGAGTGAGTGAGTGAGAGGGGACATGGCTCTGAGCGAGTGAGTGAGTGAGTGAGTGAGTGAGTGAGTGCGAGGGGACGTGGCTCTGAGCGAGTGAGTGAGTGAGTGAGTGAGAGGGGACATGGCTCTGAGCGAGTGAGTGAGTGAGTGAGAGGGGACATGGCTCTGAGCGAGTGAGTGAGTGAGTGAGTGAGTGCAAGGGGACGTGGCTCTGAGCGAGTGAGTGAGTGAGTGAGTGAGTGAGAGGGGACATGGCTCTGAGCGAGTGAGTGAGTGAGTGAGTGAGTGAGTGAGTGAGAGGGGACATGGCTCTGAGCGAGTGAGTGAGTGAGTGAGAGGGGACATGGCTCTGAGCGAGTGAGTGAGTAAGTGAGTGAGTGCGAGGGGACGTGGCTCTGAGCGAGTGAGTGAGTGAGTGAGTGCGAGGGGACATGGCTCTGAGTGAGTGAGTGCAAGGGGACGTGGCTCTGAGCGAGTGAGTGAGTGAGTGAGTGAGAGGGGACATGGCTCTGAGCGAGTGAGTGAGTAAGTGAGTGAGTGCAAGGGGACGTGGCTCTGAGCGAGTGAGTGAGTGAGTGAGTGAGTGAGTGAGTGAGAGGGGACATGGCTCTGAACGAGTGAGTGAGTGAGAGGGGACATGGCTCTGAGCGAGTGAGTGAGTGAGTGAGTGAGTGAGAGGGGACATGGCTCTGAGCGAGTGAGTGAGTGAGTGAGTGAGTGAGTGTGAGTGAGGGGACGGGACATGGCTCTGAGGAGTGAGTGATGAGAGAGTGAGTGAGTGAGTGAGAGAGAGAGGGGACATGGCTCTGAACGAGTGAGTGAGTGAGTGAGTGAGAGAGGGGACATGGCTCTGAGCGCGAGGTGAGTGAGTGAGTGAGTGAGTGAGAGGGGACATGGCTCTGAACGAGTGAGTGAGTGAGTGAGTGAGAGAGGGGACATGGCTCTGAGCGAGTGAGTGAGTGAGTTGTGAGTGAGTGAGAGGGGACATGGCTCTGAACGAGTGAGTGTGTGAGTGAGTGAGAGGGGACATGGCTCTGAACGATGTGCTGAGTGAGTGAGTGAGAGGGGACATGGCTCTGAGCGAGTGAGTGAGTGAGTGAGTGAGTGAGAGGGGACATGGCTCTGAGCGAGTGAGTGAGTGAGTGAGTGAGTGAGTGAGTGAGAGGGGGCATGGCTCTGAGTGAGTGAGAGGGGACATGGCTCTGAGCGAGTGAGTGAGTGAGTGAGTGAGTGAGAGGAGGAGTGAGTGAGAGGGGGCAGGGCATGGCTCTGAGTGAGTGAGAGGGGACATGGCTCTGAGCGAGTGAGTGAGTGAGTGAGTGAGTGAGTGAGAGGGGGCATGGCTCTGAGCGAGTGAGTGAGTGAGTGAGAGGGGACATGGCTCTGAACGAGTGAGTGAGTGAGTGAGAGGGGACATGGCCCTGAACGAGTGAGTGAGTGAGTGAGTGAGAGGGGACATGGCTCTGAACGAGTGAGTGAGTGAGAGTGAGTGAGAGGGGACATGGCTCTGAGCGAGTGAGTGAGTGAGTGAGTGATGTGAGAGGGGACATGGCTCTGAGCGAGTGAGTGAGTGAGTGAGTGAGTGAGAGGTGAGTGATGGCTCTGGGACAGTGGTGAGTGAGTGAGTGAGAGGGGACATGGCTCTGAACGAGTGAGTGAGTGAGTGAGTGAGGGGACATGGCGAGTGAGTGAGTGAGTGAGGGGGGACATGGCTCTGAACGAGTGAGTGAGTGAGTGAGTGAGAGGGGACATGGCTCTGAGCGAGTGAGTGAGTGAGTGAGTGAGTGAGAGGGGACATGGCTCTGAGCGAGTGAGTGAGTGAGTGAGTGAGAGGGGACATGGCTCTGAGCGAGTGAGTGAGTGAGTGAGTGAGTGAGTGCGAGGGGACGTGGCTCTGAGTGAGTGAGTGAGTGAGTGAGTGACTGTGAGAGTGGTGAGGGGACATGGCTCTGAACGAGTGAGTGAGTGAGTGAGTGAGAGGGGACATGGCTCTGAGCGAGTGAGTGAGTGAGTGAGTGAGAGGGGACATGGCTCTGAGCGAGTGAGTGAGTGAGTGAGTGAGTGAGTGAGTGAGTGAGAGGGGACATGGCTCTGAACGAGTGAGTGAGTGAGTGAGTGAGAGGGGACATGGCTCTGAACGAGTGAGTGAGTGAGTGAGTGAGTGAGAGGGGGACATGGCTCTGAGCGAGTGAGTGAGTGAGTGAGTGAGAGGGGACATGGCTCTGAGCGAGTGAGTGAGTGAGTGAGTGAGTGAGTGAGTGCAAGGGGACGTGGCTCTGAGCGAGTGAGTGAGTGAGTGAGTGCGAGGGGACATGGCTCTGAGCTGTGGTAGATATTTTTGTTAGTGAGTGATTTGGTGTTTGAGCTGATGATGGTGATTTTTAGGTGTTTTTTTTCATCAACGCTCTGCTCTTCAACCTGCTGATGGAGAGAGGTGAGTGAGTGAGTGAAGGGGACGTGGCTCTGAGCGAGTGAGTGAATGAGTGAGTGCGAGGGGACATGGCTCTGAGTGAGTAAGTGAGTGCAAGGGGACGTGGCTCTGAGCGAGTGAGTGAGTGAGTGAGTGAGAGGGGACATGGCTCTGAGCGAGTGAGTGAGTAAGTGAGTGAGTGCAAGGGGACGTGGCTCTGAGGAGTGACAGGGAGTGAGTGAGTGAGTGAGTGAGTGAGAGGGGACATGGCTCTGAGCGAGTGAGTTGAGTGAGTGAGAGGGGACATGGCTCTGAGCGAGTGAGTGAGTGAGTGAGTGAGAGGGGACGTGGCTCTGAGCGAGTGAGTGAGTGAGTGAGTGAGTGAGAGGGGACATGGCTCTGAACGAGTGAGTGAGTGAGTGAGTGAGTGAGAGGGGGGACATGGCTCTGAGCGAGTGAGTGAGTGAGTGAGAGGGGACATGGCTCTGAACGAGTGAGTGAGTGAGTGAGTGAGAGGGGACATGGCTCTGAACGAGTGAGTGAGTGAGTAAGTGAGAGGGACATGGCTCTGAGCGAGTGAGTGAGTGAGTGAGTGAGAGGGGACATGGCTCTGAGCGAGTGAGTGAGTGAGGTGAGTGAGTGAGGGGACATGAGTGAGTGAGTGAGGGGACATGGCTCTGAGTGAGTGAGTGAGTGAGAGGGGACATGGCTCTGAGCATGGCTCTGAGTGAGTGAGTGAGTGAGTGAGAGGGGACATGGGCTCTGAGCGAGTGGTGAGTGAGTGAGTGAGAGGGGACATGGCTCTGAACGCGAGTGAGTGAGTGAGTGAGTGAGAGGGGACATGGCTCTGAACGAGTGAGTGAGTGAGTGAGGAGAGGGGACATGGCTCTGACGCGAGTGAGTGAGTGAGTGAGTGAGAGGGGACATGGCTCTGAACGAGTGAGTGAGTGAGTGAGTGAGTGAGAGGGGACATGGCTCTGAGCGAGAGAGTGAGTGAGTGAGTGAGAGGGGACATGGCTCTGAGCGAGTGAGTGAGTGAGTGAGTGAGTGAGTGAGAGGGGACATGGCTCTGAACGAGTGAGTGAGTGAGAGGGGACATGGTGAGTGAGTGAGTGAGTGAGTGAGAGAGGGGACATGGCTCTGAACGAGTGAGTGAGAGTGAGAGAGGGGACATGGCTCTGAGCGAGTGAGAGTGAGTGAGTGAGAGGGGGACATGGCTCTGAGCGAGTGAGTGAGTGAGCTCGTGAGAAGGGGACATGGCTCTGAGCGAGTGAGTGAGTGAGTGAGACGGGGACATGGCCCTGAATGAGTGATTGAGTGAGTGAGAGGGGACGTGGCTCTGAGTGAGTGAGTGAGTGAGAGGGGATGTGGCTCTGAGCGAGTGAGTGTGAGTGAGTGAGTGAGAGGGGACATGGCTCTGAGCGAAGTGAGTGAGTGAGTGAGAGGGGACATGGCTCTGAGCGAGTGAGTGAGTGAGTGAGTGAGAGGGGACATGGCTCTGAACGAGTGAGTGAGTGAGTGAGTGAGTGAGAGGGGACATGGCTCTGAGCGAGTGAGTGAGTGAGTGAGTGAGAGGGGACATGGCTCTGAGCGAGTGAGTGAGTGAGTGAGAGGGGACATGGCTCTGAACGAGTGAGTGAGTGAGTGAGTGAGTGAGAGGGGACATGGCTCTGAACGAGTGAGTGAGTGAGTGAGAGGGGACATGGCCCTGAACGAGCGTGAGTGAGTGAGTGAGAGGGGACATGGCTCTGAACGAGTGAGTGAGTGAGTGAGTGAGAGAGGGGACATGGCTCTGAACGAGTGAGTGAGTGAGTGAGAGGGACATGGCCCTGAGTGAGTGAGTGAGTGAGAGGGGACATGGCTCTGAGTGAGTGAGTGAGGGGACATGGCTCTGAGCGTGAGTGAGTGAGTGAGTGAGAGGGGACATGGCTCTGAGTGAGTGAGTGAGTGAGTGAGTGAGTGAGTGAGTGAGAGGGGACATGGCTCTGAGTGAGTGAGAGGGGGCATGGCTCTGAACGAGTGAGTGAGTGAGTGAGAGGGGACATGGCTCTGAGCGAGTGAGTGAGTGAGTGAGAGGGGACATGGCTCTGAGCAAGTGAGTGAGTAAGTGAGTTAGTGCGAGGGGACGTGGTGAGTGCTGAGTGGGACGTGGCTCTGAGACGAGTGAGTGAGTGAGTGAGTGAGTGAGTGAGAGAGGGGTCATGGCTCTGAACGAGTGAGTGAGTGAGTGAGTGAGAGGGGACATGGCGCTCTGAGTAAGTGAGTGAGTGAGTGAGAGGGGACATGGCTCTGAACGAGTGAGTGAGTGAGTGAGTGAGTGAGTGAGAGGGGACATGGCTCTGAGCGAGTGAGTGAGTGAGTGAGTGAGTGAGAGGGACATGGCCCTGAACGAGTGAGTGAGTGAGAGAGAGGGGACATGGCTCTGAGTGAGTGAGAGGGGGCATGGCTCTGAACGAGTGAGTGAGTGAGTGAGAGGGGACATGGCTCTGAGCGAGTGAGTGAGTGAGTGAGTGAGTGAGAGGGGACATGGCTCTGAGCAAGTGAGTGAGTAAGTGAGTTAGTGCGAGGGGACGTGGCTCTGAGCGAGTGAGTGAGTGAGTGAGTGAGTGAGTGAGAGGGGACATGGCTCTGAACGAGTGAGTGAGTGAGTAAGTGAGAGGGGACATGGCTCTGAGCGAGTGAGTGAGTGCGTGAGAGGGGACATGGCTCTGAACGAGTGAGTGAGTGAGTGAGAGGGGACATGGCTCTGAACGAGTGAGTGAGTGAGTGAGAGGGGACATGGCTCTGAGCGAGTGAGTGAGTGAGTGAGTGAGAGGGGACATGGCTCTGAGTGAGTGAGAGGGGGCATGGCTCTGAACGAGTGAGTGAGTGAGTGAGTGAGAGGGGACATGGCTCTGAGCGAGTGAGTGAGTGAGTGAGTGAGTGAGTGAGAGAGAGGGGACATGGCTCTGAACGAGTGAGTGAGTGAGTGAGTGAGAGGGGACATGGCTCTGAGCGAGTGAGTGAGTGAGTGAGAGGGGACATGGCTCTGAACGAGTGAGTGAGTGAGTGAGAGGGGACATGGCTCTGAACGAGTGAGTGAGTGAGTGAGTGAGAGGGGACATGGCTCTGAGCGAGTGAGTGAGTGAGTGAGTGAGTTAGAGGGGGCATGGCTCTGAGCGAGTGAGTGAGTGAGTGAGAGGGGACATGGCTCTGAACGAGTGAGTGAGTGAGTGAGTGAGAGGGGACATGGCCCTGAATGAGTGATTGAGTGAGTGAGAGGGGACATGGCTCTGAACGAGTGAGTGAGTGAGTGAGAGGGGACATGGCCCTGAACGAGTGAGTGAGTGAGTGAGAGGGGACATGGCTCTGAACAAGTGAGTGAGTGTGAGTGAGTGAGTGAGAGGGGACATGGCTCTGAACGAGTGAGTGAGTGAGTGAGAGGGGACATGGCTCTGAGCGAGTGAGTGAGTGAGTGAGTGAGAGGGGACATGGCTGTGAGTGAGTGAGTGAGTGAGTGAGTGAGAGGGGACATGGCTCTGAGTGAGTGAGAGGGGGCATGGCTCTGAACGAGTGAGTGAGTGAGTGAGTGAGAGGGGACATGGCTCTGAGCGAGTGAGTGAGTGTGTGAGAGTGAGTGAGAGGGGACATGGCTCTGAGCGAGTGAGTGAGTGAGTGAGTGAGTGAGAGGGGACATGGCTCTGAACGAGTGAGTGAGTGAGTAAGTGAGAGGGGACATGGCTCTGAGCGAGTGAGTGAGTGAGTGAGTGAGAGGGGACATGGCTCTGAGCGAGTGAGTGAGTGAGTGAGAGGGGACATGGCTCTGAGCGAGTGAGTGAGTGAGTGAGTGAGTGAGAGGGGGCATGGCTCTGAGCGAGTGAGTGAGTGAGTGAGAGGGGGCATGGCTCTGAGCAAATGAGTGAGTGCGAGGGGACGTGGCTCTGAGCAAGTGAGTGAGTGAGTGAGTGAGTGAGAGGGGACATGGCTCTGAGCGAGTGAGTGAGTGAGTGAGTGAGTGAGAGGGGACATGGCTCTGAGTGAGTGAGTTGTAGGGGAATTTACAGTTAAAACCCAAGGGCCAGATATGATGAATGAAGAATATTTGTCAATGAGGACCAGGAGTCAGTTATTAGTTATATTTATATTATTAATTTTGTTTTATTTTTAATATGGTTTGGTATTTTTTAATGCTCTCGATGGAGTTCGTAGGCCGCTCTGTGTACAACTCAAAATCACCAACAATTATACCCTGACAGAAGATACTAATTGCGTCAATGCATAAGTCAGCAAAATTCTGATTGGTTCCAAAACCTAGATAAACTTAGACAGTTTCCACATATGGACACAAGCTTGAAGCATATCTTCTGACGACTAATTTGGTGACAAGTCTCTCCAAAGATGTATATCAGATACGCTGGACATTGGCAGTTGAACGTTTGTCCTGGGACTGTCTGAGCTTCTCCCTGTACAGACAGATACTAACACACATACACAGAGCACTTATCAGAACTTCAAGGCTGCCTAGCCCTAGCTAGAATTTTATCAGTATGGTTTGTTACACACACACTATGCAAGTCTCATCTTAGAGAGTAGAAATACAGGCTAAAACAGAATTTCTTAATATCAAGCAGATACATTAATATCACAGTCTGTTGTCCAATCTCTCGTGTCTTACATAGATGGGAGATCGTCCTGATCTCTTTGACATGGCCCTGTGACGGAAATAGACTCAGCCCTGTAAAGGCTTACTGTTACGTATTCCACTCTTGCATCAAACCAAGTGGTTAAATACTGATCAATAACTTGATTAATAATCACACAATATATTAATGAAATAATTAATATAGAGAAGGAAGGATATGATCAGGGTGGCGGCATCCACTTCATCCTCTCCTTCAGAGTGAGTGAGTGAGTGAGAGGGGACGTGGCTCTGAGTGAGTGAGTGAGAGGGGACGTGGCTCTGAGTGAGTGAGTGAGAGGGGACGTGGCTCTGTGTGAGTGAGTGAGAGGGGACGTGGCTGTGAGTGAGTGAGATGGGACGTGGCTCTGTGTGAGTGAGTGAGAGGGGACGTGGCTCTGAGTGAGTGAGTGAGAGGGGACGTGGCTCTGAGTGAGTGAGTGAGTGAGTGAGAGGGGACGTGGCTCTGAGTGAGTGAGTGATGGCTGTGGTGGCTCTGAGTGAGTGAGTGAGAGGGGACGTGGCTCTGAGTGAGTGAGTGAGAGGGGACGTGGCTCTGAGTGAGTGAGTGAGTGAGTGAGTGAGTGAGTGAGTGAGTGAGTGAGTGAGTGAGTGAGTGAGTGAGAGGGGGCGTGGCTCTGAGTGAGTGAGTGAGAGGGGACCTGGCTCTGAGTGAGTGAGTGAGTGAGTGAGTGAGTGAGTGAGTGAGTGAGAGGGGACGTGGCTCTAACTGAGTGAATGAGTGGGGCGTGGCTCTGAGTGAGTGAGTGAGTGAGTGAGTGAGAGGAGGCGTGGCTCTAAGTGAGTGAATGAGTGGGGCGTGGCTCTGAGTGAGTGAGTGAGTATCTTTTCATTAATTTAGATAGATTTATTTATTATATATGTTTTTTGCTTCATTGATTTCTTTCTTTTTATTATTTATACATATGTAAATGATTTGGCAACATTGTGTTACACAGTAATACTAATAAAGCTTAATTTAATTTGAATTTGAGTGAGAGGGAGCTTGGCTCTGAGTGAATGAAAGAGAGGGGGCGTGGCTCTGAGTGAATGAGTGAGAGGGGCTGTCCCTGACAGCAAGCAATGTCGGCATAGATCCGGCCCACATCTGGCCTGCATGGATTTCACGTGGGCCAGATGTGGGCTGGATCTGGGACAACACTATGTTGCTGTCAGGGGTGGCTCTGAGTGAATGAGAGGGGGCGTGGCTATGAGTGAATGCGTGAGAGGGGGCGTTGCTTTGAGAGAATGAGTGAGAGGGGGCGTTGCTTTGAGTGAATGAATGAGAGGGGGTGTGGCTCTGAGTGAAGGGAAGTGATGTGTGGCCAAGTATGGTGACCCATACTTGGAATTTGTGCTCATTATCCCATCCAAGTGAACACCCAGAGCAGTGGGCAGCCATATTGCTTATATCATATTTCAAAGTTATATCAGTCTTTTATCTAGGATACAGAAAGGGACATGAAAGGTGTGTAATGTAACTATTTATTCCTAATTTCTTTCTTTCTATGCTGTAGGTGGTACTCTGGCTCATGCGTTTTTCCCTTTCCGTGGTGAAGCTCATTTTGACATGTCTGAACGCTGGACCCTGAATGGTCTCAAAGGACACAACCTGTTCCTGGTGACGGCCCATGAAATAGGCCACACTCTGGGATTGGTGCATTCACCTGTCCGTCATGCTCTCATGTCACCGTACTATAAGAAGATGGGCTCGAATACGCTGCTCAGCTGGGATGATATCACTGCTGTACAACAGCTATACGGTAAACAAGCATCTCATTTCTTGTCTGAACTTCCGGAAAGCTTTTTTTAAAATTCGTAATATTGTAGGATTTTAACAGCTCTGGCCTTTACTAAGAGTGGGTGTCATTTACTAATTATTGCAATTTTTTAAAATTATTATTATTATTTTTTATTTTTTTTTATTAAGAACTTGCATACACACGAATTGGTTCTTATCCTTGCTCTAATGTTTTGAGTTTTCTAAATGAGCGACTATGTGCCAGAGGTTAGTCATTTGCATAAAATAAGCTCAAACCATCTTCATATAAGGGCTTTCCACACTACTCCCCTTTAATGCTCTCGTAACTCTCAGTAATCAAACGATGCTCTCTATATACACATCATGATTTGAATCATGATTTTCTGTGAAAATGTGCTTAGGCAGATTGCTTCAGAAAACAGATAGTGTAAAATACCTCTGTCTCACCTGTGTGCTTGTCTGAGAACAGCAATGATTATAAATGAGCTCTTCTAATCTTAATTTATGTCTACAGAGGACAGGATAACTCACACTATTTAATTCACGCTCTCACACACAAACACCTTCACAGAAAAACAACACTTAAATGCTTAAATGTAGTCTCTACAACATCTAGAGTTCATTTTAGGACCATATTTAAAGATTGTTTTAGGATTGTTTGTATTGACAAATTATTTTCATTACAGCACATTTCCATCCTTATACACATTACTGTAATGCAAACAATGCCGGTCTCTTTACTAAGTGAACAAATCATTATATTATTTAAATTGTTAAAAACACATCACAATAGTAGTGAATTTATTAATTTTGTCAATTCCAAATAATTGTTGGAAGGTATCATTATAGCAATAATGATATGGGGTTGATTTTTGGGTGAAATATGACCCTTTCTTTCTGAGATTTTTTTTTTTTTTTTTTTTTTTTGCACCAAAAAATTTGCAAACATACTAGTTCATATCTTATCAAACCCTTCCTGATATTCTCACACAAGTGAGACAGTGAATACTGCTAGTTTTGTGAGGCTGTGGTGAAACAGGCATAGGGTCCTATGAATTTTTTATTTCAAATTCCACCCCGCCCCCCACCCCAAATTCTGTGTTTTCTGCTTTATTTTTTTTGCTGAATTCTGGTTTAATTAAATTTCATTAATCAAAACTTATTTATTTATTTGACAACAATAGGGCCCTATGAAATGTTTAATTTTTTTTCCTTTTTTTCAAATGGCATAAAACATTTACCATTTTAACATTTAACATTTAATTTATCTTTTAATCAAATGAAGATTAAACAAACCCTTTATTTTATTTTATTTATTTATTTATTATTTGCTTTTGGCAAACAAAACGCTGCACAACAGAGGTTTACTGTTAAAATTGAAACATGGGAAATAATTTGTGTAATTATTCCTTTAAAAATAATGTTTTAATAATAATTGTATCAGTAGTAGTAGTAACACGTACATTCTATTCAATAGTAATATATTTCTGTCACAAGTTCTTCAAGTTAAACTGAATTTGGCGTGAAAGGTTTTGTTTGTGTGTATGTAATATGACGGTAGTTTTTGAAAATCAAGTGGTCAAATGCTTATGAAGTGACTCTTAGAGCAGTTCTGGAGATGTTGTTCATGCACTTATGTCATGCACTCATGCACTAAGTGTCACATGTGAAACCACACTTCTGTGCCATTCATTCACACAGAGAAACAGAACATGCAGAATTCATATTTAAACAGTCTTTTTGCTGCTTAATATTCACAGACACTAGTCTATATTGCGATTTGATTTAAGTGAACTGACCTACTTTTGATTTTTTTCGTTTAAAATTTGGCAAATTCTGTGACATTCCATGTTATTCAGTAAATATATATATATATTTTTTTTATTACTGGATTCCGTCCGTGTTTTCCACTTAATGGAAATCATAGGGCTCTACAGACAGAGATAAACACAGATTGACATTAAAAGACAGTAAGACAAACTCAACTTCAGTTCCAAGCTGGTGAAGCTGTCAGCTGTTTCTCAAGCATGTGTCAGGCAGGTTTACACACGCCGCACAGAGAAAACCTCCACACCATGCATCTCCAGCGCATGAGAAGAGCTGCATACCAGCGCTAGCGTCCTGATCATAACTCAAAAACACATTTCAATGAGTTTGCCAGGCTCTCTCTTCCAGCCTTCCAGGAAAAAAAAATAAAAAAATCAGATAAGATTTGAAACCTTTCTATTTGGACACGCAAGTTGGAAAATGCTTGATAATCTGATGAAACATAAACCTTTGCTGTGGAACACCTAACTTTTAGAAAATAAAATCGTTAGAAAAATGTCAGAAAAATCACAAATGAGATCCATTTAATATCTCAGTTGTTTGTCCACTGAGATGAATGGACATATTTGCTGCTTTCCTCTGAGAAAAGACACTTGTAATCCCACACATCTCACATGAGATCTTAACAATGTCTCAGAAGGCCTTCATATTTGCAAAGTATGCAATCAATACATTATGAAACATCAAACAAAACTAAAAAGTTGGGTCAAATGATCTTTTCTCATAAGGTCCACATTATTGTGTTTTCCTACCCCAAAATCAGGACGAAATGCAGTGCTATAGAGAGAGAAAAACTAAAAGTTTAAAGGTTTAACACACACACATATACACACACACAAAGTGCTTGTTGACAGCACTAATATATATCACAATGTTAGCATAGTATGAGCACTCAGAATTGCGAGATGTAAACTCAGAATAACGTTTATATATCACAATTCTCAGATTTGAGAAAAAAACAAGTTGCCTTCAGATGTTTTATTTTTATTTCAGACAAGCTGAATTCAGTGCATTAAATATGAGGGGACAAAGAGGATCCTTAGCTCTTTTTTTCTTAAAAACTCAGTAACACTTGATTTTTGTGTGAGTGAAATTTCTAGGGATACCACAGAAGTCGTAATGTGACATCTGTCACATATGGTTGCAGAGATGAGGACAATAAAAAAGGAAAAGTTACAAAATAGGCTTTAATAATTTCCATAGACCCAACACCAGACCAAGGACTAACTAAACTGGGAGTGTAAATAAGGAACTAATGAGGTAATTAATAAGGACACAGGTGAACATAATGATAATCAAACAGACTGAGAAACTATTTCAACAAAGGAGACAGAACAAAACTGTGACAACATCATTCATTTTTTTTTTTAATACATAAAAATGTACAAATATGTAATCTACTTCACTACAACAATCCAGTCCTGCAGATTTAAGTTTCCAGTCTTCTATTGGTCACACGTCTTCATGCGATAGTTCACAGGTCAGAGTTCACCAAACTTAAACTTTGGAACGCAGCAAAATTCGCACGAGTTTGCATTTCCTGCCTCCCACATTCATATGTGTTTAAATGGAATCGTCATGCACTCTGGCATGCATGCGTGTGCAGGTAAACCACCGGGGGATTCAGTGCAGCCGTTGGGGGGACGGGCTCTGAGATGGACCATGCAGGACTGGCAGATTTTTCAAGACTCTAAAGGAGGTTCCCTCACACCCCATTACTGCCAGGGTTACTTTGATGCCATCACCACGGGTAAGAACAGCAAGACATGTCCGTTCTTCTGTTGCTTAGTTTTCCTGGAGCTGTGTAAAG
This sequence comes from Cyprinus carpio, assembly GCF_018340385.1. Classification (NCBI taxonomy): domain Eukaryota; kingdom Metazoa; phylum Chordata; class Actinopteri; order Cypriniformes; family Cyprinidae; genus Cyprinus; species Cyprinus carpio. The sequence continues at coordinate 2,160,828 of NC_056586.1, forward strand.
CGGTGTTTTTCTGTAGATGAGGATGGGACAGTGCTGGTGTTTCAGGGCAGTCGTTTCTGGACGGTGTCTAATGGCAGCGTGAGCGCTCCTCTTCCTCTTCAGATGCGCTGGCCACAGCTGTCATTGGCTATTGAAGCGGCTGCCTTCTCTCCACTCGACAGCAAACTCTATTTCTTTAAAGGTAGGCTGGACTTCAGACAGTTTCCCAAACACACAGGTAATACAAGTGTTGTATGTTTACCCAATTACAAAATCCTGCTTTTCTGACCGTCGCTTTCCAATGCAATGCATTCAGTTTTACATTCAAAGTGACATTTAAATCAATAAAAAGGTGAAAATATTCAATCAGAAAAAAAATGCATCAGCAATTTAGTGGATTGTGAAAAGTGGGCATGGAGGCACAGTAGTTGTATAGTTGAGTTCAAAATAATAGCAGTGTGTTTAAAAAAAAAAAAAAGTGAGTAAAGCCGAAAATCCTTATAATAACTTTTATTTCAATACACACAAATGCATTGGGAACACTGCACATTCTATTCTAAATCAAAGCATGAAGAAAAAAATTATCAAATTTATTACTTTACAGAAAGTGAAGAAAAAATAAATGTTAGGCTGTTCAAAAAAATAGCAGTGTCTACAAAGTCAAACATTTACTGTATAAACTGAAAAATGCTTGAAGATTTAGCTTTCTTGTGAATAACTGTGTGAATTTCTTGTGAGTAACTGTTTAGTGGTGTAGCCATGGTTTCTGAGTACTGCTTCACATCTGTGTTGCATTCTGGCACCTGTGAACAGGGATTCAAGCCCAGGACGATTGCACTGCTGACCACAATTCCTTTGCATTTCTTGGTTTTGCTACAGAAACATTTTTGATGTCACCCCACAAGTTTTCTATTGGATTACGGTCTGGAGATTGGGCTGGCCACTCCATATCGTTAATCTTGCTGGTCTGGAACCAAGATGCTGCTCGCTTACTGGTGTGTTTGGGGTCGTTGTCTTGTTGAAACACCCATTTCAAGGGCATTTCCTCTTCTGCATAAGGCAAAATGACCCCCTAGACCCAAAAAGAGCAATCTTGCTTTCATCAGTCCACAAAATATAGCACCATTTCATAGCTTGGCTTCACATAGCTTGGCTTCTAATCACAGGTAACTTTAGACTTTCTTTGAGTCTTTGCCATCTTGGCTATTCTTCGATCCATTCGGATGGTAGTTTTCAGTTTTCTTGTACGTGTTAGCTCTGTTCCGGGAGGAATGCCTTCGCCTAGACACAATTAATATTGATATTTCCACAATATTTACACTTGCAGAAATATACATTTGTTTACATTTTGCAGAACAGATGGAAGAAGATCCGTCAATGTGCATTTGGTTCGTTCTGTTCAGATGTTCGTTAACTTAGCGGTCATGTGAGGAGTTTTCTCTCTTCTCCGTGTCAGAGGTTATTTAACCTATATATAATACATAATATAATTTAAAATATAATTTATTTCAGTGATGCAAATCAGAATTTTCATCAGCTGTTACTCCAGTTTTCAGAGTCATTTGATCCTTCAGAAATCATTCTAATATATTGATTTATTACCAGTGCTTAATATTTTTTGGAACCTGAGACAGTTTGTTTAGGATTCTTTGATGAATAGAAAGTCATTCATTCAAAGTCAAATCTGTGATAGTAAGTCAACATTGAAATGATTTCTGAAGGATTATGTGACACTGAAGACTGATGTAAAGGCTGATGAAAAAATAAAATACACACACACCAACACACACACACACACACACACACACACATATTACATAAATTGTATCTATATATCTAAATAGTTTATAGATATACAGTATATAAGTAACTAGTAACTAACTACTTGAGTAGGTTTTTTTTTTTTTTTTTTCATATGATACTTTTTTTTACTCTTACTCAAGTAACTATACACAGCAAAAAAAATCCAGAGTGAAATCAACTCTGCTGGGAGTACATGTGAGACCACACTCAAGAGTGTGAAAGTGTTAAAATAGGAGTGTTAAATTAACACTGAAGCAGAGTTAAAGTTAATGAGATAATTAAGTGATTAACTGAGTGATGATTGACCATTATTGATGAGACCTGATGTTAACAAGCAGAATCAACAAATACAAAAATCAAAAAAAATTATGTCACCATTATAGTGGTCAGTGTTTGCTTTAGTTGGGCTCTTGACCCTTACGTTTTTAAAATTAGATTTGGTTTGGTTGTTATAACTCAGTTGTAATAGAGAGACGAGCAAAAATAAAAACATGAATATGTGATATTAGTTATGTTTTTACATAATAATTATTTGACCTGAATCACCGAACTTATTTAAAGCCTAAAACATAAAGGACATTACTAAGACAATTCAGGTAATAATTTATTCATGCATAGTGCATCATGGGAGCCATGGACGAATTTTGATAGGTGGCACCCAGAATGTACTGCAACACAAGTCTCCTGCAACATGCTTTTTTGATTGTCACCGCTCGTTGAGGTTCACAGGTTGATTCTTGATGTTTGCATGTCTAAATGAAAAGACCTTTTTGAAAGATTTTTAAACAAACAACTTTTAAGAAAGTCCACAGATTGTATTTAAAATGCTGGTAATCCTATGCTGAAGAATCATTCCGCCGCAATAATCAACAATGAAAGTTTAACTCAGTGATTCAGGAAAACCAATATTTTTTTGTTTGCCCATCTGTTTTATAACTCCATTACAACAGCCAAGCAAAATCTGAGTTTAAAATATTAAGGGTCAAGAGCCCAACTAAAGCAAACACTGGCCACTATAATAGTGACATTAAAATAGTGATTTTTGTCTTTGTTGATTCTGCTCATTAACATCAGGTTTCGTCAATAATGGTCAATCATCACTCAGTTAATCACTTAATTATCTCATTAACCTTAACTCTGATTCAGTGTTAATTTAACACTCATATTTTAACACTTTCACACTCTTGAGTGTGGTTTCACATGTACTCCCAGCAGAGTTGATTTCACTCTGGATTTTTTGCTGTGTACAGACTATTACTTTTGCTTGTGTAAATATTTCTATAAGTACTTTTACTTTTACTTGAGTACAGTTTTTGGGTACTCTGCCCACCTGCCTGTACTCCCCTCATCTCCATGTTTTCTTCTGGCAGGACGGCGGATCTGGCGATACTCGCGCTCTGATCTGGACCCTGGGTTCCCCATGAAGAGCAGTGATCTGGGTTTGCCGAATCACCCTGACTGTGCCTTCTTCTACCATCCTCTGGGACACATGGTGCTCTTCAGAGGATCCCGCTACTATGTCCTGAACCTGGAGTCTCTCAGCGTGGAGCCGTACTACCCTCGTGCCCTGCGGGACTGGAAGGGGCTTCCACGTGGACTCAACGGGGCCTTGACTCGACCGGACGGAAAGCTGTATTTCTTTAAAGAGCAGCAGTACTGGAGGTTTGATCCTGAAAAGGTGCGTATCACTGCAGCTGGACGGTGGACAGAGAGCCTGCCGTGGGTCGGCTGCCACACAACTCCGTCATTACAGGGTAATGACATCCTCTGACCAGCAGACGAGATTCACAATAATACCTGACAGAAACATCTTACTGTTGCAGTCTACAAATGCCACCAGAGATGTTTTATGTTGAGTGCATCAATGCCCAGGTTAACAGGTAACATAATGACATTGCACTTTTGCAAAAATTCAGGTGTTAAGTACATTTCAGCAGCTGAATATTAGCTTAAGATACAATTAAGATGACAATCAGAAATCTAAATATTTAGTATAGCCAATTGAAATAATATATAAAAAAATGTGAAAGGATCAGCCATATCAATATGAAATATTATGCTAATCATCAGTCGCCATCTTAGCTGTATTATATCCTCTACATTATATCTAATGCTAGAAAAGTCAAAAACACACTGGGAATGTCATTAAAGGGGATCATTTCCATATTATGCCCCATTTTACAATCTGTAATATAAATCTCAGGTGTCCCCAGATTGTGTCTGTGAAGTTTCAGCTCAAAATACCCACAGATCTTTTATAATAGCATTTTTATTTTTTCTTTGCAAAGAATTGTATGGCATGGTTTACTATATTGATATTTTTTTGAATGAAAACTTATGTGATATTATCATTTTTGTTAATTTATTTAGAATGTTAACTAAAAAAAAGAATGTAAAGTAAATAATTTAATATATACTTGGACTTGGGCTAATTTGTGTTTTAATAAAGCATGTTGCTGTTGTCTTATTATAAGCATCGTCCATTTATTCATTTAATACATCACGTGTCTAGAGACTGACATTATAAAGACATTAAAATAATTTACAGGAGTGTCACTGAGCACATTTGACATGGAGAAGTGTTATTCTAGCATCATTAAGATACTATTATAGTTTTTATTAATATTTTGAATCAATTTTTATTTGTAGATTTTCTTTTTTAAGGTTTTAGTTTATATATATATATATATATATATATATATATATATATATATATATATATATATATATACACACACACACACATATGTCTATATAGTTTTTATTCATTTTTATGTCAATTTTAGTATGTCACATTAAACTAAATGAAAATGAGAAATGCTGCCTTGGTAACTAGCTGAAATAAATTTTATTTCAAGTAATGAAAAGTTTTTATTTTATTTATTTTTGAGTAGATCTGTGCTGCTCCAGACACAAACGGTTTCAGACAGTTCAGATTTATTTTTAATCCTCAAACTGGTAGCTGCTGACTTACGTTGAATCAGCAAGGAACACGGTTTCAACTAAACTTCTTTACTGTTCTCCTGATGAAAAAAAACAAAAAAATGTCCCCCATGGCCTCATCTGTGAGTCCGTCTCCCCCATTTACATATTTATTAACAGTAATGCATATGGTGAATTACCATTGCATTGATGCATTTGATGTTGTTGTTATTGAATAAGGCTATATGATGTGTGTAGTGATTTTGTTTGCTCTTTTAGTCAGACTGAAATCACTGAAGGAATACACATTTAGTTTACGAACATGGAGTGGGAAAAAAAACGCTGCTCCGATTTAATTTAACAATAGTAGGAGGATCCTTCAATAATAATACACAAATATCTGTAATAGGCCCCCGGTCTACATATTTTATTTAACTGTAAGAAATTATACAAGCAAAATTCATGTTGCAGTAAGAAATTGAACTGTACAAAAACTAGGAGAAAAACGCAGATTAAAGGAATGACTGAATATATGCTACATTTTGAGAGAAAACTAATTTTCTACACATCTTAACATACCAACTTTTGAAGATTAACTTATTCTTTTTATCAACTGACTACCACAAAAAAAGAAAGATATTTTTACATTTGATGTATCAATTCAGGAATAAAGGTACAAAATTTTTATTTATTTTTTTTGTACAAAAAATGGATTAAAATTATTTTTATATGATTTCTTGTGCACTGAAATACAATTTCTCTTAAATTTCTACAGTTTCTAATACAGTTTCTCTTATTCTTTCTATCATATTCTGTAGTCATTTGACAGCATCTTAATGTGATCTTAGTATAAAACACTAAATATGGTATTTCACTGTAAAAAAAAGTTACAATTTGTGAAAGCCTAAATCTGTTTTACAGTGTATCTATTCAGTGCTGTTCTTTTGCTCTGCAGGTCTCTATTGATTCTCTTCCAGACTATCAGCTCTCCCGAGCTTTGAATGCCGCAAGCCTTATCCAGTTCATTTTAGAAGGGTTTAGAGGTCTCCACATATGCTACTGGGTGGGCACTAATGTACATGTGAGAAAACTCAGAGATGAACTAAAGTCTTTTTCAGTTACCACCAATCTGACTGCCTGCACTTCTGTCAAATGCGTCTCCGTATAATGCTGGAGGATTAAAGTGGGAGCCTTATTTGACCGTGTATTTGTGTGGTGGTGTAGGATTGTGTTCAGTGTTATTTTACTCCTTTTGTTTTTTGTCATATTGATCCTTTTTTCTTTTAACACCTTGATCCATATGTTCATCATCTATGATGTACCCTCACATTGGTGATTGTCCAGATCTGACCTCACTATTGTTGACCAGATGAGATGGTCCAGGCTGTTCTTCCTCACTGGACACTTCCAGAGGTGTTTCCTCACATGCTGCTGGTGGAGGAGTACTAATATACATGAGAAAACGCATCGGTGAGGGAATCAATAGAATCAGACTGGGGGTCTAATCTTCTCCTCTTTCTCTCTATGCTCTCTGATCTGCCAGTTTTCTCTCTTTTTCTTTTAACAGCTCGTCTCGTTTCAATCTGACGACCTGCACTTTGTTTAGAACTGCACGTGTCTCCAGGTGATGCTGGAGAAGAACAGCCTGAGCCAGGGGCATAGATGATACGGGGGATGTGGCCCCCCCCCACTTTTAATATCACGGAAATCTGTCTTCCGCACTTTTTCAGGCAAGTGTGTTCGCATAGAGGTTTTCAAGAGCTGATGTGAATAAATATAGATTTAAAGTCAAAGAGACAGGATGGTCTGCGCATGACCTGAGATTTTATTCAGACCCAGAAGGCGAGATTAACATCACGGAGTGCTAAACACTCATGCAGTGTGTTTCATTCATACTCGAAGCCGGAGCGCGCTCTGCACAGAAAATCATACCAGGAAATTCCTAATATGGACAAAAGTGTCCAGCTAGTGCTGTCTGAAAACAGTTGTTTTCACAGAAAAACAGAAACTTTTGGAAACACGAAAACATTAAACACGATTGCGACAATATATGGTTTTTCAAGTCATCTCCAGCAGGTGATAAAGAATATGAACAATGCAGTGCTAATTTACATAGCATTTATTACAGTATAGAAACTATTCAGCCTTATTATGTGATAAAGTGTTTGTAGTATATAAAAAAATCATTATTATTTGTTATTTTCCAGCAGTTATAGATTTCTAAAAGCCAATCACCAAAATTAGAAATTAGAGCAAAAAGTATTAAAGTTTCCTATAGTATCCAACTATCTATTTCCAGTCAAAAGTTTTAAGCATCATTTAACAGTAAGCTTGTTAATGTTTTTTAAAGAAGTCTCTTCTGTTCTCCAAGCCTGCAATTATTTGATCCAAACTACAGCAAAACAGTAACATTTTGAAATATTTTTTACTAGCCTATTTAAAATAACTGTTTTCTATTTGAATATATTTCATAATGTCTTTTATTGAGATTTCAAAGCTAAATTTTTAGCATCATTACTCCAGTCACATGATCCTTCAGAAATAATTCTGATTTGCTCAAAAAAACATTTATTATGATGATGTTGAAAACAGCTGAGTAGAATTTTTTTTCAGGTTTCTTTGATGAATAGAAAGTTCAGAAGAACAGCATTTATCTGAAATAGAAATCTTTTGTAAAATGATGTCTTTATCATCACTTTTGATCAATTTAAAGAATCCTTGCTAAATAAAAGTATTATTTTCTATAATTTCTTTTAAAAACTGTTGACTGGTATATAGATTACAGAAATGTTATATTGTAATGTTTTATATATATATAATGTGTGTGTGTGTGTGTGTGTGTGTGTGTGTATATATATACATATACACACACACACACACACACACATACATATACACACACATATATATACACACACACACATACATGTAGATGTAATTTCTGTCCCCCTCACTTCTGAAAAGATGTCTACGCCCCTGGCTCTGATGTTTGATTTTCGTATCTCTCTTGTCTCCCCTCCCGCACAAGTTCAGTTGCCAGGTGATGTCAGTGATGAACACTTTGCAGCAAATTCTCCATACAGTTTTCTTCATAGTCGGCCAGCCGCTGAAGTATCATCTCTTCACCTTCAACAGATACATTTAAGCAGATACAACGCCGACCTCTTACATCATCAGCCTTGAACTGCTTCTGTGTACAACTGTTGGCGCAAGCCCCCATAATTTCATGTTTTTCCATGCACATAACATAATGAAGATCAGTATTAAGCCATTACATTTCTTTTGCTGCTTATCTTTCTACTACATGTAGCTACAATAGTTAGCTACTTTGAAGAATTGTGTGTATATATAAGCAAAGATTGATTTACAATACCATAGTCCTCTTGAGGAACACACCCACTTTTTTCTTTCTTTAAATTTTGTACTTTATTGTTGTCATCAGGTTATACATTCAGCACAATATTGCAGATATGCAACATTTCAAATTTGAATTCCATTATTAAATATGTAAAATATTATTAAATATAAATATGTGTGCGTGTTTTTTCTCTAGCAATTTAATGGCCAAAGTGATGGTATTTAACTTTCATATTGCAATTTCATTTAATGACTAGTTTTTTTCAGAAATACTTCCATGGTGTGTACTAAGGATGTTTACTCTTAATGTAATGTTGTATTATTATGGAGTGTAACATTAATTAATATGAAAAGAATTAATTTGTGGAGGCTGATTTGTTGGATGATGGTGATTACATGATAAATCTAATATAAAGTGCAACCCTTTCTTTACCAAAAAGTGCAGTTAGACCTGTTACACATTTGTACTTTCATTAACAGGAAGTGGTGTTACCAATGTCCTGTTACACATTTGTACTTACACATACCATTCAGTGGTTTGTTACATGTGTGTAGTTACACAAAC
>NC_056586.1:2174453-2206090 GCF_018340385.1 Cyprinus carpio
ACAAGTAACGCCATGATGAAGTCAGGTGGGGTTTCGCTTGTGCTGCCCAGAATAGGTGTAAAGACCTCAAAAATCACCCTGATGAGGAACATGATGTGGATGTATGGTATAGCAAGACCCATCAGGTACAGGACAGAGTACTGCAGAGTCGCTCCTACACACACACACACACAGCACTTATGACCATCAGCCCTAACCATGTGGCACTAGATCATGAATAATCTCATTTAAACATCAGAGCCCTGATTTCTGCCCTTTGACCCCATCCTGAGAGTGGCAAAACAAAAGTCCAGTTTTAATACACATATTACACTGAACAAAATTATAAATGCAATACTTTTGTTTTTTCATGAGCTGCACTCAAAGATCTAAGACTTTTTCTATGTACACAAAAGGCCTATTTCTCTCAAATATTGTTCACAATTCTGTGTTAGTGAGTACTTCTCCTTTGCCGAGATAATCCATCCACCTCACAGGTGTGGCATATCAAGATGCTGATTAGACAGCATGATTATTGCACAGGTGTGCCTTAGGCTGGCCACAGTAAAAGGCTACTCTAAAATGTGCAGTTTTATCACACAGCACAATGCCACAGATGTCACAAGTTTTGAGGGAGCGTGCAGTTGGCATGCTGACTGCAGGAATGTCCACCAGAGCTGTTGCTCGTGAATTGAATGTTCATTCCTCTAACATAAGCCATCTCCAAAGGCGTTTCAGAGAATTTGGCAGTACATCCAACCAGCCTCACCACTGCAGGCCACGTGTAACCACACCAGCCCAGGACCTCCACATCCAGCATCTTCACCTCCAAGATCGTCTGAGACCAGCCACCCGGACAGCTGCTGCAACAATCGGTCTGCATAACCAAAGAATTTCTGCACAAACTGTCAGATACCGTCTCAGTTTTCACTGTACAGGGCAGATGGCAGACAGCGTGTATGGCGTTGTGTGGGTGAGTAGTTTGCTGATGTCAATGTTGTGGATCGAGTGGCCCATGGTGGCGGAGGGGTTATGGTATGGGCAGGCGTATGTTATGGACAACGAACACAGATGCATTTTATTGATGGCCTTTTGAATGCACTGAGATATCGTGAAGAGATCCTGAGGCCCATTGTTGTTCCATTCATCCACGACCATCACCTCATGTTGCAGCATGATAATGCAAGGCCCCATGTTGCAAGGATCTGAATACAATTCCGGGAAGCTGAAAACATCCCAGTTCTTGCATGGCCAGCATACTCACCGGACATGTCACCCATTGAGCATGTTTGGGATGCTCTGGATCCGCGTATACGACAGCATGTTCCAGTTCCTGCCAATATCCAGCAACTTCACACAACCATTGAAGAGGAGTGGACCAACATTCCACAGGCCACAATCAACAACCTGATCAACTATGTGAAGGAGATGTGTTGCACTGTGTGAGGCAAATGGTGGTCACACCAGATACTGACTGGTTTTCTGACCCCCCAATACAGTAAAACTGCACATTTTAGAGTGGCCTTTTATTGTGGTCAGCCTAAGGCACACCTGTGCAATAATCATGCTCTCTAATCAGCATCTTGATATGCCACACCTGTGAGGTGGACGGATTATCTTGGCAAAGGAGAAGTGCTCACTAACACAGATTTAGACAGTTTTGTGAACAATATTTGAGAGAAATAAGCCTTTTGTGTACATAGAAAGTCTTAGATCTTTGAGTTCAGCTCATGAAAAATGGGGGCAAAAACAAAAGTGTTGCGTTTATAATTTTGTTCAGTGTATAAAGTAACTGTCCAGTTCTAATAAAAAATATAATTTTGTTTTTTGGCAAATTGTAATTCAAATATTAAAGCGCCCCTATTATGCTATTTGAAAGGTTCATAATTTGGTTTTGGGAGTCCCCTAACAGCAGGTTTACATGCATGCAAGGTCAAAAAACACTTTCAGTTTCTTACAACATGCATTTACTTTTACCTTATTTCTCTTTGACTCTCAAACGATTTGTAAACCAACATATTGCTCCATCCTTTATCGTGACTCCAAGTAATAAGAATGACTGACATTCTATTTTAATCAAAGGCGGGCCACAGCTGATTAGCAGAACTACAACATGAGTTAACCGGAGACCTACATCTGCAGTGAGTGTGTACAAAAATAAAAATTAATTGAAAATAAACCAGATTCACTTTCACAGCGCAGAGCACAGCATCTTCCTGACATTGTTATCCACACAAATGAGCTACAGAGGATGTTTTTGTGGGATGTCCACGCAGAATGTAGGCGGGTATTATGAACTTCATGAAAATGGGATTCGAATTTAAAACAACTTGTTTCAGCGGTTCTGAGTCTACTCTTTATTTTGAGAGAGAATAACTTTATTCTGCAAAGTTGTGAAGCTGAAAATGCGTCATAGTTATATTCACATACAGCTACATTACACACCGTGGGAAAGGTAATTTTTAAAAACTCAAAATAGGGGCACTTTAAAATGAATTTTGACTTATATATTTGCATACAGACAAAATATACTACATAAAAAAAGGTAAAAAGCCCAGAACAATCCAGAATCAAGTAATTGGCTTTTATATTGACTACTGAAGCCAAAGTAAATTATTGGAATATTACTACAATATTTACTTTGTATTATGGTGATGTCATATGTTTTTCTACACAATATTAATCTATAAACATCTTCACTTATTTGAAAATTTATTTGTATGCAACCATGACAGCAGAAAAAAAAAAATCTGTCTCAAATAAATACACCAAATAAACTTAATCTCAGAGGAATAATAAACACACAATGTTTTACTGTACTGTACTCATAGACAGAGATGGGACGAGTGAACGTGAATGTGTGATGTGACCTCTGACCTCTGGCTCTGAAGTGCCTACTGAGCAGCAGTTTGCTGATGAGCGGGAACACCACCATCATCATGGGCAGATATGCTGAACACCAGCCGCGGGAAGTGAGGAAGAGCAGCACACAACACCACAACAGCAGACTGACGTCAAAGAAGAGCTCGGCCAGATCCACACGACCTGTGCTCTGAACCACACACACACAAACAAAGATAGCTCCACTGATTTGAGTGACGGAATGTGTAGCCAAGTATAGTCTCTCATACTCTGCATTTAACCCATCCAGGTGCACACACACAGCAGTGAGTAGTGAACAAACACACACCGTGAACACAGTCGCCGTGATTTTGGCAAGTAAGACATGTTCCTCAATCACATCTTCCGATGATCCTGGATCAACATTATTGTCCAAAAATATAGACTTTGCCTTAACTCTACCCCTAAACCTAACCCTACCCATAATTTATTCCTAAAATCAGAGGGAAATGATAGCTGATTAACAAGGGAGTAGAAGCACCTAACCCTGCCTAAAACAGATATTTTCTGAAAAGTTATATCTCAATTCTGATTGGTTGATTGGAATGTTGATCCAGGAACAGCCAGCATGTCAGATATCAGTGATAACACGATTAAATAAAAATGCATTAATATACATAAATAAATAAATAAATAAACATATGTTTTATTTAAATAAACTTACTAATCTGAAAAATAAAAATAAATGTTATTTATTTCAATAATGCTTCTGATTGGGCATAAAATAATTGTTTGTTTAAATAAAGCTACTTTGGCATAAAATAGTGTGTTTGGGTTTACATCAGTTCAGTTGTTGAAGTGTGACATCAGATCAAGCGTGGGTATCTACAATTTGGAGCAGTGGGTGCAGTGCTGAAAGGTCTTTATAACTGCTGGAGAAAGCTATCTGTCAGGGTGTGGGTTAGGGGTAGTTTCTAGCCACTGTTCCACTATTGGGCCAAACTGTGCATTTAGCAAGCTACAAAGAAACTGTCATCCAGGCAACAGACAAGTGACTGATCTTAAGTGGTGACATCACTACATGCATTCCACCAGCACGCGGCAGCATTCCAGGATAATTCCGGGCTGGGAACAGTTTGTAATCGTGCCATGCGTTTGGCCCAACGTTGGAAAGGTGGCTCAGCAATTCACCTTTCAGCATGCCTCCTTTCAGCACACCCATTACTCCGAGCTACAGCTACCCCTGTCTCCATCAGATCTGTGACTTTAGTCAACTGAAATCATTGCAGATAAATTCATGTGTCAGTAATGTGTGGGTGTGTTATCCCATCACTCACCCTGCACTGGGTCTTGGCCAGTGTGTGGATCAGCACGATAATGCCAACGGCAGCAGATCCGTACAGACAGATGGCGGCGTAAAAGTAACTGTACCAGAACATGGAGCGGCCCATCAGCTTGACGAGCAAAGCCACGAACAGAACCGTCAGCAGAGTGAAGACCCAGCTCAAGATGAGCACACACACCGCACACACCAGCTCACATATGTACCGTCCAGCTGCACAGAGCATGTGACGCCTCAAAACACTTGTGTCACAGAGGGGCAGAAAGATCTGATCTGGAAAATAAATAAATAAATAAAAAAATTATCTAAAAAATTACACTGGTTTAGCATTAACATATACACATATACATACACACACACACACACACATATATATATATATTGTGACGAGCGTCCTAGGAGGAATCAGCGTCGCCCTGGCAACCAACGACATACACCTGCACGTCCTCACCCCCGGCTGATCGGCCACCGCTGCAGCTCGTTAGAACACGGCTCTTAAGCCGCAGATACTGAGCAGACAGGGAGAGACTGGTCTCGAGCCGAATGCACGCTGGACTAACCCTTTCTCTCATTTCTCTCCAGAAAGAAGCAGCGAGTGACCGACAGCCCACCACTTTTGGAGGACGTTTGGACACCCACTTTCACTTGGATTGAGCACTGAAGAGCACCGTGAGCACCAGCCTCCACGCACCGGCTTGCCATCCTGCACCTGTCCCTGTTGTAAATAAAATCCACCCTCCGGGGCCTTTTGTTGTGCACTAAGCCAAAACTTGTTGAGTGATTCTTCCCCACGCCACAATATATATATATTTGTTTGTATGCACTAATATACTGATATATATATATACACACACACACACACACACACACACACACACACACACACATATATATATTTATATATACACTACACACACACACACACATATATATATATATATACACTAGTTTTTTATTCACTTTTTATTATTTTTATGTTTGCATTTATTTGATCTAAAATGCAAAAATGCAAAACAAAAAAACAAAAAAAAACTGTACTCTTGCAAAATGTTATTAGAATATAAAATAATGGTTTCTATTTAAATATCCTTTAAAATATAATTTATATCTGTGATGAAAAGCTGAATTTCCAGCATCATGACTCCAGTATAAAAGTGTCGAATGGTCCTTCAGAAATCATTCCAATATACTGATTTATTATTAGAATTATCAATGTTGTACTGCCAAATATTTTTTTTGGAAACTGCGATACTTTTTTCAGCATTCTTTGATAAATAAAAAAATACAAAATAACAGCATTTGTTCAGAATAGAAAACTTTTTTTACAATATAAATCTTTTCTATCACTTCTTTTCAATTTAACACATCCTTGCTGAATGAAAGTTTTAATTTCTTTCAAAAAAATAAAGAATAAAAATTTACTGACCCCCAATCTTTTGAAAGGTAGTGTATATTGTTAAAAAAATTCTATTTTAAATAAATGCTGTTCTTTTTAACTTTTCATTCATCAAAGAATCCTAAAAATAAGTATCACAGCTTCCAAAAAATATTTGGCTGTTGCCAACATTGATAATTCTAATAATAAATCATCATATTAGAATGATTTCTGAAGGATCATGTGACACTTTTATACTGGAGTCATGATGCTGGAAATTCAGCTTTGGATCACAGAAATAAATTATATTTTAAAGGATATTTAAACTGGAGTCATGATGCTGGAAATTCAGCTTTGGTTTTTTTTTTTTTTTGCATTTTTGATCAAATAAATCCAGCCTTGATGAGCAGAAGAGACTTCTTTAAAAACATTACAAGTCTTACTGATCCCAAACTTTTGAACGGTAGTGTGTGTGTATATATATATATATAAATAACATCAGCAGCTAAGGCTATTTTATTGGTAAACTCACAGCAGATATTCAACTAATCATAAAAACACAGAAACTTCAATAAATATAGACAATACAAAACTTTAACCATATTTTACTAAAATATAATCTATACAATAAAATTGTATATAATATTTAATAAGAATAATGAATATTATCAATTACAAAATATATATAAGCCTCCTTATATTTGATTGTAAATAAAAAAATCTTCCCAGAATAGTTCTTTTTAAAAATGGCCATTAATGAACTTTCTAAATAAAACCATGATAACATGAAAAAAAAATCAAACACAATAAGAGATTTGTAATTAGTAATTAGATTAAACACATTAACCATCACGTACCCACTCTGCTGGTTAAGATGAATTTCATGCCCAGGTAGATCATTGTAGCGACGGCCACCACGTAGTTGATGATGGTGCCGACGTGAGCGGGATACACCACCAGCGTCACTCCCAGCATGTCAAAGAACACCATGTTACCATGGCGATACTCGGAGGAATCCGCCAGTTCTTCAGACATCACCAGGTGCTTAAGGACAGACAGGATGTTGTCGCCTGGCAACAGAGATAAACAGGAAGTCCATCATTCTCAAAACAATACATATATAGTATCTGTCCATCTGTATGTATAAAACACAATCTGACTTCACGCTTCACGTTTAAGGTGTTCAAATACATTGCTGTAAACCTTTACAGTCTGTTAAATGTCAACACAGCTGAATGATGGTTAACTCATGCATTAGAGCAGCAGTGATGTCTGATCCACAGAGAATTACTATAATAGAAGACACCGCACTGGCACTAAATGGACAAGCCAGGTTTGCAAGTCATGCAAACTAACACGTTTCGCACATCAGCTGAATAGAAGACTGCTTGCTCATTAGGCTAATGCATTATTTTATTAATAAATTTAATAAACAGAACTTCCTGCTCATCACTTCCTGTTTGTTGCTGCCGTGTGTTTTGAGTTTGAGCTCTGTCAAGTTAATTTACAGACAACAACTTACTCCAATTTATGTAATTCTTATTTATTCATCAATCTTCCATGACAGCACTTTACTGTCAAGAGTAATTTTCTGGCTGGTGCCCCATAAAACCGTATGACCAAAACTAAATATTTAAGCCAAAACCATTACACTGGTGGTGCTACTTAGATCTAAAACCACTACATTTAGTGGTGCCCTGTGTGAGGCTAACCTTGAATCACTACATGTGCATGTATAAGTGTGTGTAATAAGAGCGGTGCAGCTCGTCTCTGGTCTGATTTTCTCTCGCTCAGTATTATGGAATGAGAACTCAATCCAGTTGCAAGTGAAGCACAGTTTATTTACGAAAGCAAGGCAATCGAATAGATGTGGTCATGCAGAGGAGTAGATCTCAGATGCACGTAGACTGCGAGACATTGAACCGATCCAACACAAGATCCAACGATAGTTAGGCAATCTCCACAAAAAAAGTAAACCCAGGCAGAACTAAACAGGAACCGAGACACTGGAGAAACAAGCATGAGCAAACAACATGCACAGCAAACGCAAGACAGAGAAAGGCAGCGGAAAATGCACAACGGGAGCAGCCGTGTTGATTAGCTTGTCAGCACCAAGGTTGCAGAAGAAACACTAACAAGCAATCAGGCATGTGACAAGACCCAGACACGCAGGAATGAACACAGATCTGTGACAGTACCCCTCCCCTAGGATCGCCTTCTGGCGCTTACAGGGGAACTTACCTGTTGATTGTAATCATCAATAAGTGAATAATCCAGTATGTCTCTAGCAGGAACCCAACTCCTCTCCTCTGGACCGTGACCTTCCCAGTCCACCAGGTACTGAAATCCACATCCCCTCCACCTAGAGTCCAGAATATGTTTTACCAAATAAATTCCCCATCTACGAGTTGCAGTGGTGGGGGAACTGGGCCAGGCAGATTAATGGAAGAATGAAAAACTGGCTTTAATTTGGAAACATGGAAGACAGTATGAATTCTCCTGTACACTGGAGAAAGTTTGAGGTGAACTGCCACTGGGCTAATAATCTTGGTGATAGTAAACGGGTCAATGAATTTAACAGTAAGCTTACAGACAGTACAGAGAGGAATTTTCTTGAATTAAAGCCACACTTTTTGACCAACGACATAGACGGCAGGCTTAGGGCCCGATTATACACCCGGTTCAATGCGTCACAAGTGTTTTTGCTAGTTTCAGCCCGACGCAGTTCTCATTTTCCAGTCCTGTGCCAAGTTGTTTAAAGTAGCAAATGCATTTGCACCCATTTGTGCGCTCAGGGGCATGCTGGACAAATATATATATATATATATATATATATATATATATATATAGGCGCATTGCTATATGGAGGAAGTGAAAATAGACTGCACCATAGACCAACTTAAACCTGGTCTAAAGTCAATGGCACAGTAGTTTTTGTTATTTAAAGAGAGAGTTAGTGTAGGCTGCATAAATATAAAATACCTAGATGTCATAGTGGACAATCACCGCATGTATCAGAATTAGACTACCTATTTGCTCGTGTACGAGCAGCTCCATTTCCTCTCAGAGACGCATTCGGTCTTTGTGCTTGCAAATTCTGCTGTGCAAGTAGCAAATCCGCCATTAGACCATGCACTTAAATCTTAAAATAGGGCCCTTAGACCGGTGGTGATCGGCCTGGGCCTTGGTGCGTGACCCCACCTGGAGAATAGACTCTCTAGCCTTCCTCCAGGTGCAGCGGCACCTCTGGACAAAGGAGAGGGCAGAGGGGACCACGATTTCGGATTCCATACTCTGAAAGACAGGTGGCTGGTAACCTAAGCTAGACTCAAAGGGAGACAACACTGGTAAAGAATTGTGTGCGTACTCCACCCATGAAAGTTACTGATTCCAAGAGAATGGGTTCGAAGACACCAAATACCACAACACATTCTAAATTATGGTTAGCCCTATCCATCTGACCATTACTCTGTGGATGAAAACCAGAAGAAAGACTAACAGCAGCCCCCAACAAAACAGACTAAAATGGAAAAAAAAAAAAAATCCTTCCAAAATTTGTAAATAAACTGAGTCAGCCATCAGAGACAACATCCACCGGGAGGCCATGAATGAGAAAAATGTGATCAATGGCAGCAACCGTGGTTTCTCTGGCTGAGGGTATTTTAGGCAGAGGGATAAAATGAGTTGCCTTTCGAGAACCGGTCCACCAGTCAAAACTACTGTGTTAACCTGAGAAAGCGGGAGTCCCGTGACAAAATCTAACAAAATATGGGACCAGGGTCTTGAAGGAACTGAGAGCGGTTGAAGGAGTCCAGCAGGGGGTCGACTGGAAGTCTTAGAAGTGGCACAGACTGAGCAGGCTAAAACAAAATATTGTATGCCACGGGACATGGATTGCAGATTCTGTGAAGAGAACATGTAGCCAGAAATGAACAACATAACAGGGGCTCATCAGAGTAGGCAGCTGGAGGCAGTAGACGGGGTTCAGCATGCAGGCTGGTGTAATTCACAGGTGGAACAGTAAGGGGGTTGAGCGCAGTGGGCTGTTGGGCAGATTCGGTCTTTAACTGTCAGAACCGAGTGGTTCGATCTGAGACCTGTGTTACTAATGCCTGAACGGCAAGCCCAGTAGACATGATCTGTTCTTCCTGCAGTTCCATACCAGTATTGCTGCTGGTAAGAATGTCTCCAAGTTCTGCCATACTTGCTGGATCCATCCTTGGTCAGATCGTTCTGTTATGGAATTAGAACTCAAAACCCAGTTGCAAGTGAAGCACAGTTTATTTACAACAGTGGTGAAGAGAAAGCAAGAAAATGGAACAGATGTGGTCACACAGATGAGTAGATCTCAGATGCACGGAGACTGCTAGACAATGAACAAATCCATCACAGAAAAGATATCTAAAGACAATTTGGTAATCTGCACAAAGGGAAATAATCCCAGGCAGATCTAACAGGAACAGAGACACTGGAAAACCAACAAGCACAAGCAAACAACGATCTAACAACATGCACAACAAACGCGAGGTAAAGGCAGCGGAAAATGCACAACAGGTGCAGCCACGTTGATTAGCTCGTCAGCATTAAGGTTGTTGAAGCAACGCTAACAAGCAATCAGACATATGACAACAACACACAGACACACAGGAATGAACACAGAACCATGAACCGTGAAGTATCTAAAGCCCCCTTCCTCAAATCTTGCCCTGGAGGTCCAATGCACTGCAGAGCTTAGCTCCAACCCTGATCAAAGTCACCTGCCTGTGATTTTCTAATGATCCCAATGACATTGATTGGCATTGAATAGCATGCTCAGATGTGTTTGATTAGGGTTAGAGCTAAACTCTGCAGGAAAGTGGGTCTCGAGGTCCAGATTTGAGGATCCCTGATCTAAAGCATCTTGAACAGGGGTGCGTTTCCCAAAACCATAGTTGCTAACTAAGTTAGCAACTTTGTTGGTTGCAATGCAATTTCCAATTGCCAACCAACTAAGTTGCTAACAGGTTAGTAACTATGGTTTTGGGAAACACACCCCTGAGCAGTAGCTGAGAACTTTGTTTTGAGAACCAGATGTTTTAGTTCCTAACGTCTTCATATGAGGCTGTAGATCAGGAATCCGGTGTCTCACCTGCTCTCTGGATGGAGTTGGTGTGGATTCGCTCTGGTGTGTCATATTTAGTATGATAGAGGAAACCGTTCTCTATGAACGCAAGATCAATTCCTGCAGAATGAGACGAAGAAGATTTGCACTTAAAAGTCTTTATCATGATCTAACAGTCTCAGTAAATACTCCTGATATTCTCATTACCATTAACTTTTCTTTTTTATTAGCAATACATCAATTGAAATGAAATATGTTCTTACTGTAAATATACGTT
The DNA here is from genome assembly GCF_018340385.1 of Cyprinus carpio. Taxonomy (NCBI): domain Eukaryota; kingdom Metazoa; phylum Chordata; class Actinopteri; order Cypriniformes; family Cyprinidae; genus Cyprinus; species Cyprinus carpio. Next base: position 2,185,369 of record NC_056586.1, read on the forward strand.
CAATCTGTAAAACGTGTTAATTCTGTATTTTTGTACAGTAAAGTTCTGGCAACCACAGATGCCATGTTTTTACCCTAAATTTAACTTTTTTACAGTGTGTATCTCATACCAGGAATATTCCCAAAATCTCTGAAGATGCGGAAGTCTGTGTCTGAAGGAATGAGTCCGCTCTGGAAAATCTCCTGACCGACCACTGAGGCGAACGGGTGGACGGCGGCTCGGGCGTATGCCTGGACCAGCCACGGGTTCTCCGGACCTGAAACACACGATTGAGGCTCATTTACTCACCTTCACATTTAGACGTTTGACAAATGATCACGCTTTTCCATAACATGCAAGTGAATGTGAACAGACACATGAACAATCTGATGAACATTTGTGTTGCACAGAAAAACAAAACAAAACAAAAAAGTTTGGAAAAAAACAAACACTTTACTAGCATTAGGATCATTTGGAAGGTAGTGTTATTTATCAACAGTACTTATTGTTATTGATTCACTAATGCACCAGTGGGCAGCACCAAAGACACCGTGATGTAGAAGTAGGCATTGACCTTCTTCTGAAAAGGCGGTCTTTTGCAGCACTATGACATCATAAGTCCACACTTTTCAGATCCTGTCGTTTTCTGGCATTGTTTTCTATAAAAACTGTTTTTGGAATAACAAGGATGATTGAGTTTTGAAATTACAGGATATTTTTTTATAGTATAACATCCTCTTAACTGTCAAACGATCTAGCAAAATTTAAATTCTCAGTTCAATGATCTCTTTAACTCTGCCACTTGTTCCACCTATCAACAGTGCAGTTTCTTCTGCTGCAGGTGTTCAGCTCAGATACACACCTGTCTGAAACACCAGCTCTTTCCCTCCCACTCCTGCTGCCTCCAGGTTCACAAACGCTCGCACCTGCTGAGCCCAGGGATGCTGGGTAATGAAGCCGTGACTCGCCTGAGAGAGAGATAGATATTAAGTCTGGTTCAAATGGTTTGTACAATATGAAATGGTTTTTATACTGTTCAAAATGTTTTAACATTCTTATACCTCTATCTATCTATCTACCTATCTATCTATCTATCTATATATATATATATATAGAGAGAGAGAGAGAGAGAGAGAGAGATAGGTAGATATGTATCTATGTATAAATGAAACCATGAATAATGAAAGTGGTGGGAGTGATTCACATAAAACCGCCTGAACACATTTCACTAAGATAATTACATGCTTTGACGCTGAGGTCAAAGGTCAGCTGTGCTGTGAACTCTCACCTGGAGCTTGGTCTCCTCGGCCCCGTTGAACAGGAAGATGACGCCGTGTTTGAGTGGCATGGAGAGATTCACTAGAGAATGTAAAACCTCCAACATCACAGAACAGCTGACAGCATCATCACTGGCTCCTGAAACACACGCGCGCACACACACACACACACACACACACACACACACACACACACACACACACCTTATTAATCAAACAGTACCTGCAGTTATCACTGACACACTAGAGTAAAGCATGCATACATCTAAGAAATGAAAAAATAAAAATAAAATAAAACTTACTATATATAAAACACATAAAACCATTATGTAGCATATGCAAGATGCTGATAATGCAGATACATAAATCGATTTAATCCTGTCAATAAAACGCAGTCCTAAAACTCAATCCCAAATCATAACTGAATTTGACATCAATCCAAACATGACAGAACAACAACTCTGTGGTGAGATGCAAAATCTCATGCATATGCATCTTTTGAGTGCATCAGCGAATCATCTGATCAGATCCCACATACACACACTTACAAATCAATGTTCCTGCTGTTCACACATAGTGATGTAGACATGTTGGGGCGTGTCAGAACTGGCCAATTTAGAGGGGCGGGGATGAGTCTTTACTTTTATAAAGAAATATCTTTGGATTTGAGACTTTAGTCTTTGCAACTTTACAGATCTTCTTTATTCACCAAGAGCTTGTAGCACTCCAAAGAGAAAGGAAAAATTTAAATGGCATCATATGACCCCTTTAACAAAGTCTCCTGAGCTATGAAACGACAGCAGGTTCACTTGTGAAGCCTTGAATAAACTGCAGAAACGTACCCGGGCTGTTGGGCACCGAATCAAAGTGGCAGTTCGCGAGCATGAAATGTTGTGCGCTCGTCTTTGGCTGGAGTTTGACAGCAATGTTGGTCACGTGGTCGTAGCAGCTGATGGTGAAGCCGCCGAGGCTGAAGCAGCCAGTGGGTCGCTGGATGTCCACCGTGATGAAGTGAGGTCCGGTTTTACTCTCAGACCGGATCTGCTCGATCTGATCCAGCAGGTAGTTGACCGTGGTGATCTCATTCTCTGGGCTTCCAACAGTCCGCGGCCCGACGCTGGTGATCTGCTCCAAATGCTTCCTGATACACAACATAACAGTTTTACACATGTGAGCTCAAATGTGCTGCTATGGCTTTGTGCTGTTTTTATTCTATTGTTATTTATCTATAGATTATGAGTTTTGTTTTTGTCGAGTTCTTGAATTGAAGCGGAGAAGCCAAAAAGATTTTCATTGTACCTGTGTATAATGACAAAAAAGGCTATTATACTCTGTTATATTCTGCTTTATTTTACCTTACTCCAATCTGCTCTATTCTATCCCACTCTATTCTGTTCTACCCTACTATGTTCTTCTCTGTTCTGTACTTTATGGATGTATGAAACAAATTAAGATGAATAACATTCATTAAGAAACACAAATTTTCATTTAATGCCAACTTTAAGCATCATTAGTAGAGATATTTGCAGTATATGTGAAAAAAATACTGCAATATCCTCTTAATTTAATGTTTGTAAAATGTGAATACTTAACCCTTGTGCGGTCTTCTGTCACTTTTTTTTTTTTTTTTTTTTAAATCGTAGCTTCACCAGAATGTTACAAAACTTTGTGACTTTTATGGGACTTGGTATGTGAACACACACACACACAAAAAGGGCATGATTTGAAAAAGCTAAGTGGTCTTAAAAAAAAAAAGTCACACTCATGGTCTTCAGTCAGAAATAACTGACCATAGGAAATGAATAGTAAATGGGAAAAATTTACATAAAATCACAGCTTTTTACCATTTACTTCAGCGAAAATACAGAACATTTTTGTGTGTACAATCTATAGTTCCCCCACAATGCAGAAAAAAATAGCACAGCAATGAAGGGATGATACTCTAAAACATCTAGAGTGCAAGATCAACATACCAGCTCACACACGTGCAGACACACATTTGTACACATTATACATACAGTACTCAAATGAATTGGTACACAGTAAAAACCCCAGTGTTAAATTAACACTCCCAGTGTTTATATAATCCACACTCAGAGTGTTAAAAAAGAAACACTGAAGCAGTGTTAAAGTTAATGAGATAATTAGTTTAGTAATTGAGTAATGATTGAGCATTGCTGAAGAGCATCTGCTGTTAACAAACTGAATCACTGAAAGAAAGAGAAACAAGAACAGAACAAAAAGAGACGAGCAGAAATACAAGAACTACAGCAGACTTCAGCCACAGCCATAGATGAAATCAACACAAGATAAAAGAAGACATTAAATCTCTCAAGATCTCGGCAGAGGTTGATTTTACAACTCTGCAAACAGCATCACCGGCTTCACACATTACTTACAAAATTGACTTAAGACGTTGAGGTTTTAGTTTTGTTATCAATTAAGTTACCATTATCAAGGTAAGTGTTTGTTTAAGTTGGGCTCTTGACACTTGACTTTAAAACGCTAGAATTCCTTTGGTTGCAATAACTGTGTGCTTGTTCGTTATTTGTTATAACACCAAAAAAAAAAAAAAAAAAAAAAAAAAAAAAACAGGGCTGATGGGATAAAAAAAAAAAAAAAAAAAAAAAACAGGGCTTATGGGATCAGGTTTTGTTCATTAATAGTTTAATAAGAAAGATATTTTTTTATTATTGAACCTTAAGAATTATATACAATCTCTTAAGATCTGACATATTAAGATAAAGCTCTGAAAAGACTTTGGGAACACTTATTGAACATGACTCCCAGCATCAGTGCATGAATGAATATCATCTGAATAGTGGCAATCTTACATAAAGCTGCCATGTTGTAGTGAATTTCTGGATGAGCACCAATGATCTGTTCATCGATGGTTCCCAGCATTGCAGTGCTGATTATGAATCAAAATATACATATATGAACTGTATATGGTATTTTATTATATACTTTTTGCTTTTATTTTGCGATTTTTTGATATTTGTGAGTTTTTAGTATGTATTTTTTTTTTTTTTTTTTGGTTATTTTTTTGTTATTATTTATTTTTGTTTTTTCCATTTGAAATTGTTTTTTTTTTTTTTTTTTTGTATATGTATTTGATTATGAGGATCAAAACATATAAAGCATATAGTTTATATGTCTATATATATATTGATATATATATTTCTATTTCTATTTTGAGAGAATTTTATGGTACTAATTAATTATGATATTTTTTTCCCATTGAAAATATTTTATATATATAATGTGTGCTTGTGTGTGTGCCATTGAAAATAGTTATGTATATATGTATATGTATTTTTTAACCAGAGATTTTACTGTAGACAGAAAAAAAAAGAACACAATGACATATGATAAGTGTACGACATGAAAAAACAATTCTAGTTATGCTTTCGTGTATCAAAACACAGCAGACAGATTTTTTTTAATGACACTGTGGTAAATTGCATCAACCACAACTGTTATACAGTAGTATCAACCAGAGTAACAATAGTGTCTACAGTAGATGTTATTTTCTTTATAATTGATTCAAAATAAAATTATTGCAACTTAATTCATTTAGAATATTTAATAAAAATACACAAATCGCAATATAATATAAAAACACTACAGTATTTTTTACCATTGCATTATTTACCATAGTATTACCATAGTATTCTTGAAGTGACATGTAAATTGTATGGTATATGAATAAGGGAATCAAGCAATACCAAAATAAACATCAAAGTGTCATGGTATTCCCACCGGATGGCATGACTCTAATATGGTAAAGTGTACCTGGCCCGGAGGGCGTTGAAGTGTCCCGGACTGCTGCTACTTATAAGCTGCTGGACTGAGATCAGAACCAGAATCCACAGCAGACAGACGAACCCAAGCAGCAGAATCACAGCAGAACTCTCGGCCAGCAGCCCAGCTCTCATTTCTGGCTTGTGTTTGCGGCTCTGGAGCCCGTTTATCTGCGGGTTGTCTTTGTGTCTCTGGGGCAGGTTCAGAGCTGTCTTTTCTTGATTGTTTTTGCGGTGCTGCTGGTTCTGCTGGTCTCTGATTCTGGTATCTGTTGAGTTTCCAAGTCCTCAAAGAGTTAAAGTTAATGAGATAATTAAGTGACTAATTAAATGAAGATTGTCCATTAGTGATGAACACCTGCTGTTAACAATCAACTTAACAGAAGAAAAGAGAAACACAAGAACTACAACTGACTCCAGGCACAGCCTTGATGAAATATACTGATTTATTTCTTTTTTTTAAAAGCACACAAGGTGCCACAATAACTGTGGTCAAGGTTTGCTTTAATTAGTCTCTTGACCCTTTTAATAACTCAAAGTAGTTGGTTTCTAAGGCATTTGCGATATTGTTTCACAGCAAACATTTGTGCATTGCTGAATCAAAAGCTTGAAGTAGAAGAGTAACTTGTGATTTCTGCTAATAACTCATGATAAATAAACATCATAAAGCGGTCTCTCTCTTTGGTTTATTGTTCAGGTACTGTATAACTACAAAAAAAAAAAAAAAAACTATTAAACAAATGCCACCTTAATGTGTCAAAATATAAAAAAAAAAAAACCTATGTCAGCTCAGGAATTTAGCCATGAACATTTATCATACTATCCTCAACAGTGGTGACAATAATTTTTCATACTGCAGTGCATGATGGGAGTTTTTACTATGGTGTTACCCAGCATTCATTGCATCATGAAGCATTTTGTTGATTGTCACCATTGTTGAGATTGGTATACTGGTTCTTGATGTCTCTCTGTGTCTAAATAGTATAGTAGTTTGTTTTTTTTGGTGTATTAGGTGTATATATACACACACACACACATATACTTTTATTTTTATTAATTCACTATATATTTTAGAACAACAGTGTTCTGTAGTTTCACATAGCTCTTAATGCAAAACCTGAACATGTAAATGAAAGCAGGCCATTTCATGAGGCTTGTTTCATCACATATAAACAGCAAATATCTCATCATTGTAAAACACCACATGCATTTCTACAGACAGAGAGATCTAGCGCAACAAGTCAAGGGTCAAGAGCACAACTAAATCAAACACTGATCTCCATGATGGTGGCATCATTTTAACCAATAAAACATCAACATCTGATCCTCTGTAATTTCCAATAACAGCATGTGTTCATCATTAATGCACAATCATCATTTAATTAATCACTTATTTATCTCATTAACTTTATCTCTTTGAGGACTTGGGATTTGACTTGAGACTTGTTTGTGACTTGAAAGGAATGACTTGGTTCCTCCTCTGGTGAAATCAACTGCTGAGTTCATGGATGGAGCAAAAATATGGCAGGACTTTTACTTTCTGACCCCTGGACTACCCACCTCTGGTCAAAATAACCCAACCGCTGGGTCAAAACAACCCAACCGCTGGGTTGGTCCCTTTTTAACCCAGCACTGGGTTATATTTAACCCAGCATTTTTTAGAGTGTATATATATATATTAACAGGTTTCATTTTTATATTCAAAAATGTTTTTGGTAAACTTTATGGTATATTTCATATGTAATTTCACAGTATTTCTAACTGCGTAGTCAGCTGAGTCTGTTTTGCATATGAAGTTGAATTGCACGTATTGTTCTTTTGTATCAATATTTCTTAGAATTATCAGTATGATACTTTGAATCTAAAAGAGGAAGAAGTCCAAAATCGAGACATTGACTAGACTATTTTTAAAGGTCGGGTGTTATTAGTGATAGCCAGATGACGACTTATGTCTGGAACAACAGTATATAAGATAGACTCTGCAAAATAGAGTAGGGTTTTTTGACTTTCTGAGACTCTGGTCTCTCTATCTTTTCAGCTCACTTCCTCTTCTTTGGCTTCACTCAACAACTATTAGACTCAGACTTAGAACTCTTACAGGTTTTTATTCAAATTCAGATACCTTGAAATTCAGATACTTTGATACTCTGATACTTTGATATTTTAATATTTTAATACTTAATATTTTGGTACTTTTGATTCAAACAGAATAATTGTTTATGTTTTTATTACAATTGTATTAATGTTTTGATTAATACTGGTTGGGTTCAATCCATCATAAATGGATTGTTATTAAAAATGTACTAACATTGGATTTACATTTTCTATATTTGAAGGTTGTTATTATTATCAAGAACTTTATTTCCAAGTTATGATTTGTGGTTTCTGTTCTCTATATTCTTTTTAATAAATTTACATATTATTACTCCTTGACCGTCTGAATTGGATTAAATTTTGCATCACTGTGTTTATTTATTTATTTATTTTATTTGTATTTTATTTACATTCTGAACCAGTGGAGTCTTCACTGCCCTTTAATCATAAATGGTAAATTGCCCTTTTGCTCCTATCAAGGTGCCCCTCCAAACAATTTCTTCCAAGAGGATCCCACCAGCCCTCTGAACACAGTTTTGCCCCTGCAGAGATCTGTGCACACCACTGCTCTGAACACGTATGCATTTTTATTTGGAGCCACAATATTTATGATGTGACTGAGAGTGATCAGTTTGACTTTTTTTTTTCTCAGCTGTAGAACTGTGTGCAGTGTTTGAGAGACACATGATCTGTGTCTGATTCCCTCTTTTATTTGATTTCACAAGAGCCACAATTAAACTTATAAAACATATAGTCCTAAACTTTGTTAACGATTGAAAGAAAACTTTAAAGAGGAAAAGTCATTCTGTACTCACAGGTGACACTGAGATGAGCAGCAGGAGAGATGTAACTGTGTTCATGTAGAGCACAGCTGTATCTGCCTGCATCCTCTCTTCTGACTGACTGCAGCAGGAGTTGATTGTTTCTGTCTCTTCTCTCAGTTAATGGCTGTGAGTTTCTGTACCAGATGAATGTTGCTCTGTCAGTCAGAGTGCAGCTGCTTTTACATGTCAGACTGACATTGTGACCCTCTGTCACTCTCTCAGGAGCCTCCACCTGAAGATCTGAACACAACACACACATTATATCTAGTGCTGCTGTCATACACTGATTATTATTCAACATAATGCACAGAAGAAGAGTGAAACCTCATCAAAGTCACCTGTGACAGTAAGAGACACTCCTGTAGTGCCAATCCATTTCTTATCAGATTTATCAGTTCTGAATCTGAAACAGTACATGTGTTGGTCCTTCTGTGTCACATGACTCAGTCTGATGGTGCAGCTCTGCTGTGTGTCTCCCAGATACTGAAGCCTCTGACTGTATTCAGGATCCTCAGACAGATCTGGAGTCTCTTCACCCTTTTCAGGGTTTTTGGTCCAGAACACTTTCGTGATATTATATCCAGTAGGGTATGTATAAGTGCAGCTCATCACCACTGATGAGTTCTTTAGTGCACAGATGTGTGAATGTCTGTAACTCACACCCCAACCAGCACTAGAAACCCCTGAAACACAGAATTCATCAGGAGGAAAATTATGTTTTATCACCGACACTGGACCAAAAAAAAAAAATGAATAATGCAGAATTTTTTCCTCTTGAAACAGTGATTCATTACAGATAATATTATATTATATTATATTATATTATATTATATTATATTATATTATATTATATTATATTATATTATAGTATATATTTTTTTTCAGAATCTATGAATTAATATATATATATATATACATCTTAGTGTGAATGACTTCATAATTTTTCATGGAGGATAATACAAAAAATAAACACAGAAACTGAAGTGAAACCAGAGCAAAGAAATCAGCCACAAATAACGAGCTGTACTTTCAAATAATAATAATAATAATAATAATAATAATAATAATAATAATAATAATTATTATTATTATTATAATAATAATAAATTAATTAATTAAAAACTTAAAGCTGCTTTTATTAAAGACCCAGTGACATTAAGACGAGGAGCCATTCTGACCGACATCAGCGTCAAATATATCTATATTACAGCATTAATCAGCACTTATACACTCATGAACTGTACATGTACATCTCCCTATTCTTAACATTTCTCACGTTAAGACACGTATGTTATATGAGCAATAATCATCAGTTTTCATTGAAGTATGAGTGTGTTTGTCTTACCGTGTTGAAGCTCATCAGATCAGCAGCAGACAGATGACTGACTGTTTTATTACATACACTTTATCTTTACTGGCTTTGTGTGGTTAACACTGTTTTAACGCCCAGCAACAGAAATAGTTGAAGTTCCCTAACAATCACTGAATGCAAAATAAATAGACATAAGTTTAATTTAAACACATTTCCAAAAGATGACTGTGTCACAAGACTTTAGTTGTAATATCAGCTAATGTGTAATCGTCTATCAAAGGCCATATATACAGTAAAATAAATCAAGTATTAGTCATTCTTTTGGACAGTCTACTCTTTCAAAAGTCTTTTATCTGTCACCTGGATATCTTTGTTAGTGTATCATGTGATTCCGTACAGCACTGACGGTCCATTAGAGAAAAGCAGGTGATACATGCAGAACTTGGAAACTTATAAAGACCAAGCCCTGTGACATTTGCACCAAAACTTCCTGTTTCAAAAGGAAATGTCAACATGGAAAACTGTCCATGAATCGCTCATTTATGGGATCTTTGAAAATCAAATTAAATAAAAACATCCGAGTGTATCTAATGTGACTGTAACAGAGACTCAAGAGAAACGTGAATCATGAGCAGAAAGACCAGAGGAAGACATCCGCATCAAATATTAACTATAATCCAGCATTAATCAGCATTTATAATCATAAACAGTATATAAGTTTTCCCAGTATTCAAGTTTTCAATTTTAAGTCTACTGTATTTGAAAAGTTGTTCTTAAAATCTAAGATAAATGACAGCTATGACAATGTTACACTGTCAAACACAGTGTGTCTTCCTACTCCATTATTTCACCCTCATTATAAAGGTCAGTTGTTTTTTCACAGTCTGTTTGTCGCCTCCTGCTGGACAGAGTTGGTTGTAAATTACTCACACAGTCGCTTCTGTGTCTGTGCACTTATGATTATGTAAAATAGGTGACCTGGAGTCGGAAATACAAGCAATCTCACCATGATTTTGACAACATTTAATGCTATTTGAACTTATAGATTTTAGTCTAAATAACTTTATGAAAGTAAAGTGGACTTTAAGTTTGGTGTCTTGCTCAAAGGCACCTCAGTCGTGAGTACTGATAGTGGGAGAGAGCACTGATTATTTACTCCCCACACCAACAATTCCTGCCAGTACTGAGACTCAAGCCCGTGACCTTCTGCTGACAAGTCTGACCCTCTAACCATTAGGCCACAATATTTATACACTAGTCGTTAAACTGTGACTACGATATATAGTAGCCATTCATCAGGCACTAGTGCTTATTTTTCCAATACAAGTACCTATTATTAGATACTAGTTCTAAATAATTTGATACTATTACTTAGTCCTTAGACACTTGTACCTATTAAATATATATTTGCATGAAAATAGATTCTAGTACGTTTTAGTACGTATTTCCAACAATAATGAAGCGCATACCTGGATGAAACTCACATTATGGTGCCAGGACAATTGTCTCTCTATGAATGAGAGTAATACTAAAGAGCTGATTGTGGACTTCAGGAAGAGACAGCAGCAGCCCTATACTCCTCTTATGATCAGCGGGACCCCTGTGGAGAGGGTGAGCACATTCAAACTCAGGTTAATAAAGCCAGGTGAAGACTGTACCATCTGCGACAGCTGAGGAAATTCAGGGTCTCACCACCAATCCTGAAAACTTTCTATTCAGGGGCCATAGAAAGTGTACTGACTCAGTGTATATCAGTGTGGTATGGGAACAGCTCCAGACTGCAAAGCCCTGCAGAGAGTTGTGCGCTTAGCTGAGCGCATCTCAGGGTCTGCTCTTCCCTCCCATTTCATTCATCCAATTAAAAAAATAAAAATAAAAAAATAGGGTAATGGTTCACATCTATATTTTATAACTTGAGCCAATGAAAAATAAATAACTTGCCCTAAACCATATTTTCTGTCTATGAAACTGTTTTATAAAACCTGGAACAAAGTGTACTTTTCTTGTTGAAGAAAGTCAATTAATTTAAATTCTATTTTTGATCTAAACAAAAATATATAGATTTGGTTTAAGCTCACCATTATCTTATGTTCTAAACTTTTACTTACAGCATCATTGCGACAGAGACAGGGGTAGCTGCAGTCTGGAGCAATGGGCGTGTCAAAAGGTTTCTTATTGGTGAAATAAGTTTTACTGTGTTGGCCAATCAGCGGTAAATATACTGTACATTTAAGTAATTTCCTTTAGACAAGAGAAGGTGGCGGCGATAAGACGTGAGGTAATTATTCATCATACGTTTATCTATGCTTTATATACTACAAATATGTATATTAAGATAAGTTTGTTACAATAAGATCATAATTTTATCATAGTTTATTGTTGTTGACAGACATATGTACAGTGAGACAAAACGATGACCGCATCTGCATCGAAGCTCTCAGAGCTGATAGTTTGTATCGGCGTCCTTTTTGTGCAATACAGTACAGAATACATCCTGTAAGTATAATAATTATTACCACCTCTGCTATTACAACTGAACTAAGATCAATTCACAATCTATGAAGACGATTAGACAAAATAAAAAAACGAATTTAGAGTTTGTTTCTACCTTTCTGCTAGGTATCCAACTAATGCAGAGTATATTCAAGTATCCAACACACTGATTGTGAAGAACCCTTTCCAGAGAAATATAAAAGGAAATGACTGTAATTTACATTGTTTTTAATCCATTGGTTTATCTCTATCAACATAATCACACACAATATTGTAGTAACAATATATTGTAATCTTTATTTATCTGGAAAATGACAATCAGTCAAATCAGTGTTTTAAGCACACCTGACACATCCCTAAACCGTAAATTTAAAGCAGAACGTGCACCACTCGCAGGTTATTGTAGCATATGTAAGCACACTGCCATATGCATAATTTATTTTTGCACTGTTAATAAATTTTACATTTTCACTTAGTGCAGGTCAATGTAAGGAAGATACTGTACTACAGATATTTAAATCTTTTTTGAATATATTCCACTTTTTCACTGCCTGACCATCATCTTAATGTTTATGCAGTTCAATGTTTTTATTATTTTTTTTATATCTAAAGCACCTTTTTCAGTAAGTATTTAGATGTATCTAAGCATGATCTGTTTCTGTTGTTCTGATGAAGGAAACTTGTGTTGGGGAGGATTCAGTGTCTGTTGAGGCTCATGTGAATGTGAGTATCAGAAAACACCTGGACTGTCAAAGACCACACGGCAGGAACATTCTCCTGGAGACGCTGAGAAAGCACGGAAGGAATGTCTGTGGAGGATGTACTCAAACACACCCATACTTAAGGACACCTGCTGGAGTGAGTATAGTAAAAAAATCATCAACTGTAAAATATCTTGTTTCAAATCTTTTCATGTAATATTTTATTCTTCTGTACCCTTTTAGCCCATCTGTTAAAAACAATAGTTTTAGAAAACAATGTAAGATTTATCAGTGTATACAAGAACATGAAATGCATCGTATATTGTGACCCTTATACATTAGCTTCTGATTGTTTTTGCAGTTCTGCACTGTATGTAGCTACACTGTCTGAGCCAAAGAGTACAGAATTTGAACAGTGTTTATTTTTTTATTTTTTTTATTATTATTATTATTTGTTTTTTTTTTTATGAAGTGGGACCCTGCTACACTCTTTCCTACCATACAGCTGATGGATAATGACAGGACAATGGCAATCATAGGTGGAGGGCTCAGTGTGGTGAAAGATGGAATAGACGTGTGCCAGTGCACCAGCCTTGATGAAGCCTTCATAACAGCCTTCTGGATGTATTTTGCTTTCAACATTGCATATCCAACACACCTGAGAAAGACACTGACTTTCCTTCAGAGTCACATTGTCAACATAAGAAGATGGAGACAAGCACTGCCAGTAACTTTACTCTGAGTGATCAGCCTTTTGTATTAGATCTTCATGCCTCAACTCTACCATTACACAAAGTGCACTCGAAGGACATTCACTCTTTTAAAGTTAATCCATCATGTTGGAGTTGCACATGCACATGAACCAAAAATTGGTATAACCTGTGGTATAGATGAGTGCCATTCACCTTTTTTTGTGATTCCATTCTTTTAGAAAACATGCACAGGAATCATATGTACTTTTGGTAACAAAAATGACTCTCAGTGAAGAGTCAGCAGTACAGTTGTATTATAATATAATGGAGAAGGGTCTGGCTGCAGACTCTCAGACTCTTGCGCTTCTGCTAGTGACAACACTTGCAGTCTTTTTTTTTATTTTATATTTAGCTCTACTTATTGGTTACTTTTTGTTTGAATCTCTCAACATTTGTTTTTTTTCTTGTGTAGGTATGACTGACTGGAAGTCTGTCAGTCCAGATGTGAGGAAGACCTACAGAGTGAGTTTGAGCTCAGCAGCTGTGATGGCTGTGGATACTGTAGCCATGGAAAGAAGGGGGTCTTCACAGCTTTCTATTCAGACAAAGAGTTTGCTGGATTCTGTTCTATGGACTGCTACTACAGAATGAATGATTGGTCTATCTATCTATCTATCTATCTATCTATCTATCTATCTATCTATCTATCTATCTATCTATCTATCTATCTATCTATCTATCTTTTTTTTTACTTGAATTGGCGACTGAAACTGAAAGCTAAATAAATGTTTTAGTGGATAAAGCTGTGTCTGTTTGCTTATGTCACTTAACATAAGGTTACTAAACTCTTCTGACTCATTTTTACATTTGATAATTTAGTGGTTTTGTCAACTATATATTTTTCTCTATCAGACAAAACATAGTTTTCGAGGGTAACACTTTACAATAAGGTTTCATTTGTTGACACTGATGTATTAACTAACATTAACTATGAGCAATACATTTGATACAGTATTTATTAAACTTTGTTAGTTAATAAAAATACAGCTGTTCGTTGTTTGTTCTTGTTAGTTCACTTCACAGTGCATTAACTAATGTTATCAAATACAGCTTTTGACTTTAACTTAAGAACAGCTAGTGCGACTAACCGTGTTAAGAGACGTTTGTATTCTCGAAAAATAATTGTAATTTTATATGTAAATAATATCTATAATAGTATAAATGTTTTAATAAGTTATGAAATTTGTTTGTAATGTTATGTTATATTTATGGTTCATTGGCCGCTGCTTTATGCTGTGATTATGCGGTCCGTTAAGCAAGAACGCAGCACAGTCTCAATACTCGTAATGGTGTGTTCTCGCGTCCTTCCGAGTTCGTTCTTCCAAGGAAGCTTAGCAAGACCGGTCTCCACGAGAACGCAAGTCCGTTCTTTGCGTTCTTGGAATTGAGAAACAGCCCTAAACTTGCGGCGATGACGTCAGTAACCCGCGCCATGCAGAAGTTTTGAAGGTACTTTCAAAAGTAATTTAAAATAATATTCTTAATATCATTAACGCCGTTTTTACCTTTCAAGAATTAAATTTGGATTATGTTGAATTTATGGTTTCCTTTTAATCTGCAATTAAGAGTATATGGCTCGCCAGCTTTTTTTTTTTTACAGCCATCTTTCGCATTACCTTTTGGCACGCCCCCTACCTTTCGTTTCACCAATGAAAAACCTTTTTGCACGCCCCACACCTTTCGGCACGCCCCCACCTTTTGGCACGCCCATTGCTCCAGGCTGCAGTTACCCCTACTTGTTTACATCTGCTCCAGCGTTGAAACAATGGCAGACTGATGACGGCTCACTCAGGGCGGGTCTAAGGTAAGATCCAGTCCAGTCTGTGCTGAAACGCTACTGTCAATCAAACAATCGTGGGAGGGTCCTGCCTTTGTGACGTCACAAAGACAGGCATCTGAGATCGGTTCGATTTGAGAAAGGTAAACATTTTAGTAGATAGAAAGAAAAAAAAAAAAAATGGGTGTTTTTTTATTTTGTGTGGTTGTTTTGTAAAAATGCTGACAAAATTATTTTGTTAAAACTTGTTGTAGTGGTTGATGCATCCGATGACCCCTTTAATAGTGACAATAGTTTTTTTTTTTTTGTCCTGAGATAACACCATTAAAGTGGTAAATGACTCAAGATTCCACTTTCTATTGTAAGTTCAGTCCCTTTGGACTTTTTTTTTTTTTTTTTTGGACATTTCACCTTTTTTTGTAAGATAGAAATATCACTTCCTATTCACTTGTCATGCTGAACAGTGACCAGCAAATGGTGTAAGACTTAATTATAAACTTTAGCCTTGCAATGGAAAACCCCCAAGTGTGTGTCAGACACTTCCTTTTGCAATATCGGCAGACATCTGAGAAAAAGAGGAAACTACTTTTATTGTTGAGAAAGATTGAGTCACACTGATGACTCCACATACCTAATAACTGTTGAAGCAGATAGCTTAGCAGTGTTATACCGTTATGACTAGAGGCAATTTAGACATGAACAATGTACAGGCTGCTACTAATATTGATTGGTTGTGTGTTTGTTGTTTGTTGTTTATTATTTGTAGTTTTTGTATTTCCATTCCTTTTTATTATTATGTTCCTCTTATAGCTATTTTGTATAGGTAGTCTACTATGATGTTATTCACGTGGTCATTACTTTCAGAAGAAATGGGGCAAGGGGGTTAAAAAAGAAGAAGTGACAAATACTCAAAAAGAAGTGACGATCTTCATTGTGAAGATGTTAGCATTTATTAAAATGACTCCATGAACCACACCAATGACTCTTTATCCTTAGATGACCCTGAGTGGGTGACACTCACAGCATTAATTTCTCCCCAATCTATTCATCCAATAATCAGCGTGTTCCAGACACATAAATGTTTGCCCTCCATATATTTCAAACCCAAAAAATAAAATGGAAAAAAATCAAATAAGATAAACATTCACGTTACATTTGAAGAAAAATCAGAAATGAACATACTTTACAATGTTTCATTTTTTTTTTACAGAAAACATTATTAAAGCATATTGGGCCTCATTTATCAATTTAACGAGCGCAGATCCGTGTGCACAAATCAACTTGTGCCAGAGTTCATGAAGCATTCGTATGCCGCCAATCTCATCGTACCAATGATCGCACGTTGATAAATGCGTAGGCAGAATACTATCGTCATTTGAATATCACGCCCCTAAAAACCACCGGGTTTAGAAGCCTCGCCCCTAGAGTTTACGACACGGAGAAACGAAACCCGGCCAAAAGGAGGAATCTCATGAAAGAGAAATTTCCAAAAACACCCGTTAAGCTTGTAATTGCAAAGAATTATGCTACATTAATTTATGTAATTTATATGTATATTAAAATACTGGTAAATATAAAAAGCCTATTTAGTTCCCCTCACCCTACAACAAACAGCCTAAATTTAACGGTATTAAGAACAGGACGAAGAATGAAAAATAAGTAGTTATAAAATTTTATACTAAAACTATACACTGTAAAACACATTCTGTAGTTTTTACAAAATAATTTTGGCAGCTGTGGTTGCCAGAATAGTTTTGTAAAAAATACAGAAACACTGTTAACACATTTACTGCTAAAAAAACTGTAAATTTTACAGTATAAAACTGTAATTTAGAAACTAGAAAATTTGAATGTAAACCAGTAAATTCGACAACGCACACTGCTATTAAAATCTGTTTTGTACCTTTAACATACTGACAACCCCCATAATAATGCAGGTAGGAAAAGAGAAAGCCACATGAAGAATCAAAGCTCATCACAAGTAGCTTCGCCACAAGCAGAAGTATATATTAATATATAGAAGGTGCACCGAATCATTCATGCAAACACAAAACACCATTGTGGTGGGAATATCAGTTTACAGTTTTTCCCCGTATATAGTACGGGAACTTACTGTTAATCTACTGTATTACAGCATACAAATGTCAAGCAAATCTGAAACTTCATTTGGCTCATGAGCCTGTCTCATACCACAAGAATCCCAAATGTTTCTATTTTTGCCAAATTTTGTAACATTTGTTTGCATGGGCTAACTAGTTTTCATTATGTAGCCTAAACATGGCTTCATACTTCACTCATGTTTTAATATCTGTGTAAAATCCTTGCATGTGCAAAAATATTTGTTTGGGACTGCACGCTGATTTTACAGCGGACCTTTTAAATTAAAAAGTGCAAATTTTATGTTTGGTTGACTGCATTTTAGATTGATGATGAATGACTGAAATGTCAGGTAATGCTAGAACTGTTGTTTGTGTGTGCACGAGGTGCCTGTGAGATCAGTTGGATTAAATCCAATAAAGATATAGCCTAAAGAATATAAATAATGCATTAAGAGTGTCACAAAAACAAGCATTTTTTTTTCCTTTTGTTAATCTGTTAATTATATATTTTGTGTGATCCTATTTATTTTATTCCTTTTATAGACTTCATTTCTGTTTTTCTCCTTTCACAGAAGCGCTGCAGGTGCGTGATGCGAGGATTGGTCTGTAAAAATAAGTTTAATTTTAACTGTAAAATTTAGTAAAAATGCTATGAAAAAAAAAAAAACTGTTAATAGGTTAACAGTAAGTTCCCGTAGCCTATATACAGGAAAAAACTGTAAAAGATCTAACCAGACATTTCATGTAATTTTACAGTAAAATGCTGTTAATTTAACAGTTTTTAAAAGTAAAAAAGAACAAATCAATGTAAAATGTACAGCCAAAAACTGTAAACTAATATTCCCAGAATTCCCTGCATGACGCTCCACATTTGAAAGTATTTTGTTTAAATAATCATGTTTTTTTAAAATAGTTTTTGTTATCAGTTACATACATTTGGGCTTTATGTTACATCTTCTGTTGTTTAATGAAAGTTTATTGCATTATTTAAGTATCATGTGTGTCACCAGATGGTGTTTTGTGTCTGCATGAATGACTCTGTGCACCTTCTATTTATTAATACATACTTCTGCTTGTGGTGAAGCTACTTGTGATGAGCTTTGATTCTTCATGTGGCTTTCTCTTTTACCACCTGCATTATTATGGTGGTCAGTATGTTCAGTACAAACACTGATTTTATTTACAGTTTTTGGCCGTAATTGTGTTTACAGTTTTCTGTATTTTAACAAAGTATTCTGGCTAAAACAACAGCTGCAAAATTTTGTAAAAACTTACAGACTTTTTTTTACAGTGTATTGATACTACAATATTGTGTGTGATTATGTTAATGGAGATAAATCAATGGATTAAAAACAATGGTACGTACACAGTTCATTTCCTTTATTTCTCTGGAAAGGGTTCCAAACAAGTGAGGACTGGTTGGAAACATTGATGTACTCTGCATTAGTGGATACTTGCAGAAAGGTTAGAAACATAACTCTATATTAGTCTTCAAGCTATGTGAATTGAACTGTAGTTGTAATAGCAGAGGTGGTAAATAATATTATACTTCAGGATGCGTACGTTCTGTACTGTATTGCCACACAAAGGAACAAAACGATACAAACTCACAGCTCAACTCTGAGGCTTCGCCTTGATGAAGATGTGGTCATCGTTTGTCTCACTGTACATAACAGTGATGTTCGTCACAAAAATAAACTAATTACTAAAGCTGAAAGATATAAACGACCCAAGGATAAAAAGTATGATCGTATTGTAACAATCTATCTTAATATACATATTTGTGGTATATAAGAATGATAAACGCCCATGAGGTATAATTACACCACATCTTATCGCCGCCACATTCTCTTGTCTAAAGGAAATTACATTAATGTATATTTACCGCTGATTGGCCAACACAGTAAAACTCCTTTCACCAATGAGTGACCTTTTGGCACGCCCAGTGCTCTAGGCTGCAGCTGCCCCTGTCTCAATGTATTCACACATGATTATTTTTACACATCCTGTGGTTCTGACAGGCGTGTACAAATGATGCACACTAGTGTTTACGCTGTGAGAACTGCTGGTTGTGGTGACATTGTGATGGTGTTAAGAGCTGAATATGTGTAGAGTTGTGAAACACAAGAATAGTGTTAATAGTTGTGCCTAATGTAATGCTTTTTTTTATTATAATTTATTATTTTTTTCTTCACAAAAATTATATTTATCCATTAAATGATATTATAAGTGTGTGACTGTACACTGATGATAATTAGTGTGGTGCATGAATGTGTGTTTGAGCTAATTATGTGTGCAATAGTTAATAATTCCAGTCAACTGTTGACCCTTGAGTACATGTGTTACTTGAAGTGTTACACTTAACCAGAGTAAAAAGAGTAGTTTAGCAACTAACAGTATGTTACACTAATGAAATATAAGAACAGAACAAATGGGGGGCTCTTATGAGTCTGTGGTGTTTTCATGGCTCTAAATAGGTTAAAAGTCATTAAACATCTTTAGATAGAAGGTTAATGGATCCTTTACTAGATTTTAGGTACTGATCCAAGAAAGACAGCATTCTGCACATGGACTATGGTGGACTATTTGTATTGCACTTTTGTATATCCATTACTGAGTCTTTGTTGTTGTTCAGAGTTTATCTCACAAATTTCAGTACTCAGTTTTCCATCATGTGTAATGTGTGTATGATGTTAATGGAAATATGATATTTTTATATTTTTAAAGTACCAAACACACTGCTGAGAGCGGTAAGATTATTTATTTATTTTTTCCCCAAAATATTTCTTCAAAAGTACTTAAAGTACTTAAGAGTAAAGGCGCATAAGAAATCATTAAATCCCTTGTCTTGGTGTCGATGAATATGATTCTGTGTTCGAAGGTACAAATATATCAGAAGCCAAACTCCAGCACCATCAGTGTCAGAGGTAATGATAAAATAGAAACAGATGGACATGTGCTAATTTTTGTGGGTTTGGGTTTGTTCTGGTTTGAGCTCGGTGTGACATTAACCAGTGTGAGAGCAGCAGCTGATCACTAGTTTCTGCTTCTTTACTTCCATAAAATTAGGTAAGTTACAAATACAGATAATACCATATTATATTATACACTGTCAAAGTATTGTTTCATTTTCCTTGTTCATACAAGAATATTACTTCTCATAAAGGCAGACTGATGCTGTTCAGTTTGATACTGAATCATGACAACATTTCTGTCAAAAACTTCCATGTTAGACAGTGTAATATTTTCTGAAAATATTACAAGATTATTAACATTCTCAAATTATTATTTTTTCTCTACAAACACATGAGGTGTATTTGTGTGTGTAGTTTAATGAGTCATTATGTTGATCTGTAGGTATCCGGAATGTCTCGGAGTCTTTAACCGTCTGTCATTATTAGGTCAGTATGGAGCTCAGTCAACTTCATCTTGTGCTCCGTGAGTACTGCTTTCTCTTGATGTATTTCAAGTGGATTTTAATTAAAGCTTTATATATTGTGAATAGGATCAAGTGATTTAGTGTTCCTGGATTTTTCTTTTCTTTTCATGCTGCTCTCAGATTTTTTCAAATTTAGTCCTGGTCCATGATATATGAGTAAAAATGAGCTTGA
>NC_056586.1:2207090-2231953 GCF_018340385.1 Cyprinus carpio
CATACTTAAGAAAAACCCCTGTGGAGTGGAGTCATAGTAAAATCAATCAACTGTAAAATATCTTGTTTCAAAGCTTTTCATGTAATACTTTTATTCTTCTGTACCCCTTAGCCCCATACTGTTAAAAATTTAAAACATGTAAGATTTATCAGGTATACAAGAACATGACATGCATTGTATATTGTGACCCTTATACATTAGCTTCTAATAGTTTTTGCAGTTCTGCACTGTATGTAGCTACACTGTCTGAGCCAAAGAGGATGGAACAGAATCTGATGAATTTGAAAAGTGTCTTCTTTTTTTTAAATTATTATTATTTTTTATTACATTTTATTTTTTATTTTATGTAGGGGGACCCTGCTACACCCTTTCCTACCATACAGCTGATGGATACTGACTGTAAAATGGTAATCATAGGAGGAGGGTTCAGTGTGGTGACAGAAGATGGAATAGACGTGTGCCAGTGCACCAGCCTTGATGAAGCCTTCATAACAGCCTTCTGGATGTATTCTGCTTTCAACATTGCATATCCAACACACCTGAGAAAGACACTGACTTTCCTTCAGAGAGACATTGTCAACATTGTGGAAGATGGAGAGAAGCACTGCCAGTAACTTTCCTCTGAGTGATTAGTCTTTTGTATTAGATCCTCATGCCTAAACTGTACCATTACACAAAGTGCACTCGAAGGACATCACTCTTTTGAAGTTAATCAACATGTTGTAGTTGCACATGCACATGAACCAAATTTTAGTATAACTGTTTTACCTGTGGTATGGGTGAGTGTCAATTTTTTTTTTTTTCCATTCTTTTAGAAAACATGCACAGGAATCATAATGTACTTTTGGTAACAGAAATGAATGTCTCAGTGAAGAGTCTGCAGTACAATTATTATTATAATAGAATGGAGAAGGGTCTGTCTGCAGACTTGCACTTGCACTCTCAGACACTTGCGGCTTCTGCTAGTGGACAACACTTGCAGTCTTTTTTATTTTATATTAGTTATACTTATTGGTTACTTTTGTTTGAATCTCTCAACATTTGTGTTTTCCCTTGCTGTAGGTATCATTGACTGGAAGTCTGTCAGTCCAGATGTGAGGAAGACCTACAGAGTGAGTTTGAGCTCAGCAGCTGTGATGGCTGTGGATACATCTACAAAAACACCACTGGATACTGTAGCCATGGAAAGAAGGGGGTCTTCACAGCTTTCTATTCAGACTGGATTCTGTTCTATGGACTGCTACTACAGAATGAATGAATGAGTGGTCTATCTATCTATCTATCTATCTATCTATCTATCTATCTATCTATCTATCTATATATTTTATTTTTTTTTACTTGAATTGGCGACTGAAACTGAAAGCTAAATAAATGTTTTAGTGGATAAAGCTGTGTCTGTTTGCTTATGCAAACTTACATCTAAGGTTACTAAACTCTTCTGACAAATTTTTAAATTTTATAATTTAGTGGTTTTGTCAACTATGTATTTTTCTCTATCAGGCAAAACATTTTTCGAGGGTAACACACTTTACAATAACACTGTAAAATGATATCCTTAAAAACCTGACAAGTTATGTTAACTCAAACCGTTTAAGGAAACCGATTGCCTTAAACCATTTAAGTTTTAAAACTAATAGTTGTGAATTATTACCTGTTACCCTGTTAATATATCGTAAAAAAGGGTTACACATTGCAATTAAGTAATTAAGTGATTAATTGAGTGATAATTGAGCATTAGTGATGAACAGCTGCTGTTTAACAAACAGAATTACTGAAGAAAAGAGAAACACAAGAACTACAACTGACTTCAGACACAGCCTTAGATAAAAATAAACTGAAAATAATAATACATTAATCTCTCAAGATCTGAGTTTAAACAACCCCACAAAACCAGAATCACCAGCTCCACTTATTAATAACCAGACTGACTTTATTTCTGTCAGACGTCTACAGAAGATCTGATTGGAAGAATAACTAAGGTTTAGTATGTTGATTGATGTTTTCATTTAAAGTAACCATGTTAGAGATCAGTGTTTGCTTTAGTTGTGCTTTTGACCATTGATTTCTGTCTTAGTTTTTTCTCTGGCTGTTGTAACCATTTGTTGTAACTCAAAAGCCCAGAGAAAATATCATCAGTGTTATACCACACACATACTCACACTCTTAGAAGCTGCTTTTATCCAAAGCAACTTTGAGTGCATTCAGGTTATCATTTTTTTTTTATCTAACCTGTACCTAGATGTTGGTTGTTATATTGTATATTGGTGATGATAATCATTGATAATTGAACTATTTGGAGTCCAATCTCTGATGAAATAGGTGTTGTGTAATTAGTTGGATTGATTACAGTAAAAGTAATTAAGAGCCAATGGTTCCGAGATAATCAGTTAATATAAAGAACTTTCCATACAGTTTGGTTTTAGTCACACACAGACATCAATAATCAGCATATGAACCTCAACAATGGTGACCATAAAAAAAAAAAATGCAGCAGAGCATGCTGGGAGCCATGGAAGGGGTTTTTGTACTACAATAGTACCCAACATGCCATTGCATGCATGTTTTTTTTTTTTTTTTCGTAACCATTGTTAAGGTTCATATTCTGATTATTGATGTCGTGTGTAACTAATTGACACCATAGAAGACCAAAACTGTTTGGAAGTCCTTTATATTAACTGATTATGGTAAATCACTGACTTTTTTGAATGGCTTTCATTGTAATCAACTGAACTACACTGTAGAACACCTATTTAGTAAGATTTTGAAACTCTGAACAGCTCCATAATTGAGATTATCCATCACCAATATGCTGTATAACAACCAATACCTGATCATATTTTCTCTGGGTTTTTTTGAGTTATAACAAACAATTCAAAAAACACATGGTTACAACGTCCAAAAAAATAAATAATCTAAGACAGAAATCAAGGGTCAAGAGCCCAACTAAAGCAAACACTGATCTCTAACATGGTAACTTCAAATGAAACAATAAATCAACATCTAAACCTTAGTTAATTCTCAATAAGATCTTCTGTAGACGTCTGACAGAAAAAGTCAGTCTGGTTATTAATAAGTTGAGCTGGTTGATGCTGTTTGTTAACAGCAGCTGTTCATCACTAAAGCTCAATCAGCACTTAATTAATCACTTGATTACATAATTGCAAAGTTTTAAAACCTACATGGTTTAAGTAAAGGCAATCTGTTTACTCAAACGGTTTGAGTTACTGTGACTTGTCAGGTTTTACAGTGAAGGTTTCATTTGTTGACACTGATGTATTAACTAACATTAACTATGAGCAATACATTTGATACAGTGTTTATTAAACGTTATAAGTTAATAAAAATACAGCTGTTCATTGTTTGTTCTTGTTAGTTCACTTCACAGTGCATTAACTAATGTTAACAAATACAACTTTTGACTTTAACTTAAGAACAGCTAGTGGGACTAATCGTGTTAAGAGACGTTTGTATTCTCGAAAAATAATTGTAATTTGTTTTTGATATTGATAAATCAAGACCTAAAACTTGCGTTGTGGTGATGACGTCAGTAAACCCGCGCCTGCAGAAAGTTTGAAGGTTCTTTTCAAAAGTAATTTAAAATAATATTCTTAATATCATTAATGCCGTTTTTACCTTGGAATAATTAAATTTGGTTTTATAGGATCATGTTGAATGTATGGCTTCCTTTTAATCTGCGATAAGGAGTATATGGCTCGCCATCTTTTTTTTTTTTTTTTACAGCCATCTTTCGCATTACCTTTTGGCACGCCACCTACCTTTCGTTTCACCAATGAGAAACCTTTCGGCATGCCCATTGCTCCAGGCTGCAGTTACCCCTACTTGATTTTTTTTACTATACTCACTCCAGCAGGTGTTCTTAAGTATGAGTGTGTTTGAGTACATCCTCCACAGACATTCCTTCCGTGCTTTCTCAACATCTCAAAGAGAATGTTCCTGTCATGTGGTCTTTGACAAGGTGTGTTTTCTGATACTCACTTTGTAGCACATTCACATGGGCCTCAGCAGACATTGAATCCTCCCCAACACAAGTTTCCTTCATCAGAACAACAGAAACAGATCATGCTTAGACCGTGACAGATATGCTTATTGAACAAGGTGCTTTAGATATAAAAAATAATAAAAGCTAGGGCTGTCAAATGATTAATCACGATTAATCACATCCAAAATAAAAAGTTTTGTTTACATAATATATGTGTGTATACTGTTATATTATTATGTATATGATAAATACACACATGCATGTCCCTGATATATTTAAGAAGAATGTGTTATGTTTATATATTAAATATATTTATATATAATATAAAATATAAGAATATAAATATATAAATTGGTATATACATGTAAATATTTTCTAAATATAATTTTATGTGTGTGTATTTATATATACATAATAAATATACCCTGTACACATACATATATTATGTAAACAAAACTTTTATTTTGGATGTGATTAATCGTGATTAATCATTTGACAGCCCTAATAAAAACATTGAACTGCATAAACATTAAGATGATGGTCAGGCAGTGAAAAAGTGGAGTAGATACAAAAAAGATTTAAACATCTGTAGTACAGTATCCTCCTTACATTGACCTGCACTAAGTGAAAATGTAAATTTGATAACAGTGCAAAAATAAATTATGCTTCCAAATGTACAGTACATACATACAGAGAATCAAAATTGCGTTACTCTCAGACCCCCGGTGCATACAGATAGCACTAACAGTAGAGCCTAAAAATCTAGATCAAATATAAAATATAAGATATAACTATACAATAAGGGAATGTAAAAAAGACATATAATAAAAATATAAAGTAAAGTTTTATTTATTTATTTATTTATTTATTTATCTGGCTGTCCTTCAGTCTGCTGGTTCTGGCCTGGAGACTCCGCAGTCTCCTCCCTGATGGCAGCAGACTGAAGAAGCTGTGTGATGGGTGTGTGGGGTCACCTGCGATGCAGAGGGCTTTGCGAGTGAGACGGGTTCCATAAATGTCCTGGAGGGAGGGGAGAGATACACCAATGATCTTCTCAGCTGCTCTCACTATGTGTTGAAGGGTCTTCTGGCAGGACGCGTTGCAGGCGCCATAACCACACAGTGATGCAGCTGGTCAGAATGCTCTCGATGGTGCCTCTGTAGAAGGTGTACATGATGGGGGCCGGGGGGCTCGGGCTCTCCTCAGTTTGCGGAGGGAAGTAGAGACGCTGCTGGTGATTTCTTGGCCAGTGCTGCAGTGTTTTCAGTCCAGGAGGAGTCCTCTGTGTGTGCACACCCAGGAACTTGGTGCTGCACTCTCTCCACAGTCGCACAGTTGATGGTCAGAGGAACATGCTGAGTGTGTCCTTCTCCTGAAGTCAACAACAATCTCCTTCGTCTTCTCTCTCCACGTTTCAGAGAGCGATTGTTGTCACTTCACCACCCGTTTCAGGCGGGCATATGGCAGTGTGCTCTCATATGTTACAATAACTGCAAGTGGTGCACTGTTCTGCTTAAATTTCCCCCCCGTTAGGGATGTGTCGGTGATGTCCGGTGTGCTAAAAACACAAATTTGACTGATTGTCATTTTCCAGCAAATAAAGATTACAATATACACTGTAAAAAATAAGTGTCATTTTAACTGTACAAAAACGCTACAAAGAAAAAGTGTTTAATAGGGTGTAACAGTAAGTTTCCTGTACTATATACAGGGGAAAAACTGTAAAAGATCCTAACCAGACACATTTCATGTACTTTTTACAGTAAAATGCTGTTAATTTTACAGTTTTTTAGAATATAAAAAAGAACAAATCAATGTATAATTTACAGCAAGCAAAAACTGTAAAACTGATAATCCCAGAATTCCCTGTGTGACGCTCCAAAATTTGAAAGTATTTTGTTTACAATAATCAGTCCATTTTTTTTAATAGTTTTTTGTTATCAGTTGTACATTTGGGCTTTATGTTACATCTTCTGCTGCGTGTTTTACTGAAAGTTTATTGAATTGTTTAATTATCGTGTGTCACCATGATGGTGTTTTGTTGTTTGCATGGAATGACTTTGTGCACCTTCTATATATTAAATAAACTTCGGTTGTGGCGAAGCTACTGGTGATGAACTTTGATTCTCATCATGGCTTTCTCTTTACCACCTGCATTATTATGGTGGTTGTCAGTATGTAAAGGTACAAAACAAGATTTTAATAGCAGGGTGCGTTGTTGAATTTACTGGTTTACATTCAAATTTTCTTGTTTGTAAATATACAGTTTTATACTGTAAAAAATTTACAGTTTTTTTGGCCGTAATTGTGTTTACAGTTTTTTTTTTTTTTTTTTTAAAGTATTATTGTGGAAAACAGATGTGAAAATTTTTTTGTTGTAAATACTGAATTTTTTTTTTAGTGTTTTGTTGATACTATATTTTTTTTTGTATTATGTTAATGGAGATAAATCACAGTTTATAAAACAATGTACCAAACAATGTAATTACACAGTCATTTCCTTTTATATTTCTCTGGAAGGGGTCTTCACAACCAGTGTGTTGGCAACTTGAAATATACTCTGCATTACTTTTGGATACCTTGCAGAGGGGAAAAGAATTTGTTGGATTACTTTAAATTGGTCTTAATAGATTGTGAATTGACCTTAGTTCAGTTGTAATAGCAGAGGTGGTAATAAATATTATACTTACAGGGATGTATTCTGTACTGTATTGCACAAAAAGGGACCCGATTACAAACTATCAACTCTGAGGGCTTCGCCTTAGATGCAGATGTGGTCATCCGTTTTGTCTCACTGTACATACAGTATGTCTGTCAACAACAATAAACTAATTACTAAAGCTGCAAGATATAACGCAAAGGTAAAAAATATGATCGTATTGTAACAATCTATCTTAATATACATATTTGTGGTATATAAAGTATAGATAAACGCATGATGTATAATTACACCACATCTTATCGCCGCCACATTCTCTTGTCTAAAGGAAATTACATTAATGTATATTTACCGCTGATTGGCCAACACAGTAAAACTCCTTTCACCAATGAGGTGACCTTTTGGCACTACCCCAGTGCTCTAGGCTGCAGCTGCCCTGTCTCAATGTATTCACACATGATTATTTTTTACACATCCTGTGGTTTGACAGGCGTGTACAACATATTGCACACTAGTGTTCCACGCTGTGAGAACTGCTGGTTGTGGTGACATTGTGATGGTGTTAAGAGCTGAATATGTGTAGAGTTGTGAAACACAAGAATAGTGTTAATAGTTGTGCCTAATGTAATGCTTTATATTACAATTTCTTACAATTTTCTTCACAAAAATTATATTTATCCATTAAATGATATTATAAGTGTGTGACTGTACACTGATGATAATTAGTGTGGTGCATGAATGTGTGTTTGAGCTAATTATGTGTGCAATCAGTTAATAAATCCAGTCAACTGTTGACCCTTGAGTACATGTGTTACTTGAAGTGTTACACTAACCAGAGTAAAAAGAGTAGTGTAGCAACTAACAGATATGTTACACCTAATGAAATATAAGACAGAACAAATGGCTTCTTATGAGTCTTGGTGTTTTCATGGCTCTAAATATGTGAAAAAGTCATAAACACTTTAGATAGAAGGTTAATGGATCCCTTCTAGCTAGATTTTAGGTACTGAACAACCAAGAAAAATACAGCATGCTGCACATGGACTATTGTCATGTTGTATTGCACTTTTGTATATCCATTACCTGAGAACTGAGTTGTTGTTCAGAGCTTATCTCACAAATTTCAGTACTCAGTTTTCCATCATGTGCAAACTGTAAATGAAAATAAAAGACCTATGATCTTTTTAAAGTACCAAACACACTGCTGAGAGCGGTAAGATACTATTTATTTATTTATTTTTTCCCAAAAAATATTTCTTCAAAAGTACTTAAAGTACTTAAGAGTAAAGGGCATAAGAATCATTAAATCCCCTTGTCATATGGTGTATGAATATGATTCTGTGTTCAGGGTACAAATATATCAGAGCCAAACTCAAACAACCATCAGTGTCAGAGGTCTGATAAAATAGAAACAGATGGACATGAGCTCATTTTTGTGGTTTGGTTTGTTCTGTTTGAGCTCGGTGACATTAACCAGTGTGAGAGCAGCAGCTGATCACTAGTTTCTGCTTCTTTACTTCCATAAAATTAGGTAAGTTACAAATACAGATAATACCATATTATATTATACACTGTCAAAGTATTGTTTCATTTTCCTTGTTCATACAAGAATATTACTTCTTATAAAGGCAGACTGATTTGCTGTTCAGTTGGATACTGAATCATGACAACATTTCTGTCAAAAAACTTGACATGTAGTACAGTGTAAATATTTTCTGAAATATTACAAGATTATTAACATTCTCAAATTATTATTTTTTCTCTAATACACGAGGTGTATTTGTATGTCGTTTAATGAGTCATATGTTGACTGTAGGTATCAGGAAGTCCGAGTCTTTAACCGTCTGTCATTATTCGGTCAGTATGGGAGCTCAGTCAACTTCATCTTGTGCTCCGTGAGTACTGCTTTCTCTTGATGATATTTCAGTGGATTTTAATTGCTCTTATATTGTGAATAGTACAGGGTGATTTAGTGTTCCTGGATTTTTCTTTTCTTTTCATATGCTGCTCTCGAGATTTTCAAATGTTAGATTCTCTGGTACATGATATATAAGTAAAAATGGAGCTTGAGGGAGTAAGTTGTACGTTAATGTAAGTGTACAGTTAATCCGTTGTGTTTTGGTCAGTCTGTTTTTTTGTGTTTTGTAATAATGTTTGTTGAATCAGTTCTGTTGGTTTGTTTTGCACACATGCTTCAACTAGATGCTCACTAGTACACAGTTCTCTTTTTACTCTGCTTGTGATCAAACTGTCTCTCTGCTACGATTATGAAATTTAAATAAAATAACTTAAGTTAAATATTGTCATATGTTTTGGCCTTTTCTCCAGGCTGCAGAAGCATGGAGTGGGTTTGCATTTGGTCACGAACTTCATTCCACGATGCGTTTCCTTTTCCTGTTCTTATTGATTTTATTCAATAATTGCTCAAACAAACAAAACAACAATTAAAATTAAGATACAAATTTTACAAAATGAAATTCATTTAAAAAAAGGACAAATATGCAGTGGTCAAAAGTTGTGTCTGACCCACTCCATTACTAACGGCGTATTGCCATCCAATTCATTACCACACGCTTTATAACGGTTTCAAACTACACAGTTTTTTTTTTTAATAATTAACTGATTAAATAAAACAAAACAAAACAAATAATATTTAAACATAAATATAAAACAAAAATACATTTTCTTAAATGGCTACAACAGCATATTTTATTTAGATACTGATGAAAAAAACTATACTGTGAACATTTAAGAGTAAAATGATGGTATTTTACGAGCAAAGGTATCTGTTAAATTTACGGTAAAATACCGGCAGCTATGGTTGCCAGAATTCTTTTTAGGTTTTTACAGAACTGTTTAAATTTACGGTGAAAACTGTATTTCATTAACTGATACAATGTTAATATGCATAGCTTTGAGTTAACTCAATTTTTTCTTGCAGAAACTGACTGCACTTAATTTGGCCAATTGGCATTTGATTATAAACTAATATTTAGAATGTTTAA
This sequence comes from Cyprinus carpio, assembly GCF_018340385.1. Lineage (NCBI taxonomy): Eukaryota > Metazoa > Chordata > Actinopteri > Cypriniformes > Cyprinidae > Cyprinus > Cyprinus carpio. Next base: position 2,216,755 of record NC_056586.1, read on the forward strand.
GTAACACAAGCATATTGGTATTGAAAACTTTTTCTTAAATCCATAAAGTAAAACCTATTGATTTATGCAAAGTCATTTAAAGCACCAATTCAATTTAAGTCTCTTGTAGACAACAGCAGCACAATTATTAAAACAAATCATACTACATCAATAATTACACAGTTACTGCCTTTCAATAAATCAACAAGCATTACAATGTCAGTGCATCGCTGTCCATCCTTTACTTAAACACAGGCTCTACTCTCCAGCACAATGGGGACCCACAAAACCCAACAGGAAGTTGACTGTTAGGTTTTACAGTATTTTGCAGTTTTTTTTTTTTTTTTGGTTAAATGCCAGCAGCTGTGGTTGCCAGTAATCTACTGTTTCTTTTTTTTTTTTTTTTTTATTACAGTTTTGCTTCCCGTAAATTAAAATTAACAGTATATTTCAGTTAAAAATACTTTTCACAGTGTGTTTTTCTTCATCTCACACATTTAACCCCTTTAATCCCATACCAAATCCTCAGTTTTATAGAGCACTTATATGTGTCCATACTATAGAGCAGAGGTGGGACTTTCAAGTCACAAGCAAGTCTTCAAGTCATATCCCAAGTCCTCAAAGGGTTAAAGTTAATGAGATAATTAAGTGACTAATTAAATGATGATTGTGCATTAGTGATGAAAACCATCAGTTATTGAGAATTACAGAGGATCAGATGTTAATGTTTATTGGTTAAAATTATGTCACCATCATGGAGATCAGTGTTTGCTTTAGTTGGCCTGATGAGCTGGCCTGATTACAATTAAGAATTATTATTATTATTATTATTATTATTTACAATTAAGAATTATTATTATTATTATTATTATTATTATTATTATTATTATTATTATTATTTAATTTTTTTATTATTATTATTATTTTTTTTTAATACATTTGGGTTTTGCATAATCACTCCTGTTAAACTATAGCATGCAAATAAAGTGCTGCTTTAATAGTTATAGTGAATGAATTTTAGAGCTATGTAATGTGTGTAAAAATTTGAAATCCAGTACCATTTAGACACACAGAGACACCAAGAACCAGCATCTGCTCAGGCTTTTAGACATAAATACTTATCATATGATCCTCAACAATAGTGACAGTCAACAAAATGTTTCATGCTGCCATGCATGCTGGGTAACACCATAGTAAAACTCCCATCATGCACTGCAGTATGAAAAACTATTGTCACCATTGTTGAGGATAATATGATAAGTGTTCATGTCAAAGCCTGAATAGATACAGCTCTCTTTTTTTCAATATCAAAGTATTACAGAGGCATTTGTTTAGTAGGACTTTTTTTTTTTTTTTTTTACTTCAGTTTAATAGTAGCTGAGTGTTAATCAATAATTCAAAGAGAGAAACCACTTCATGAAGTTCATTCATGAGTTATTATTAATAAAAGTAAGCTCACCTTCTTTTTCAAAGTCTGTTTAAGCAATGTACAAATGTTTGCTGTGAAACAACATTGCAATTATTTAAAATCAAATTATTTTGAGTTAGAAAAAGGGGCAAGAGACCAACTAAAGCAAGCCTTGACCACAATTATGATGTCATTGTGTTATTTATTTTTTTCTTTTCTAGTTTATTTCATCTAAGGCTGTGGCTGAAGTCAATTGTAGTTCTTGTGTTTCTCTTTTCTTCAGTGATTCTGTTTGTTAACAGCAGCTGTTCATCACTAATGCTCAATCATTTAATTAGTCACTTAATTGTCTCATTAGCTTCACTGATTCAGTGTTACTCTAACACTCTGTAGTGTGCACAACATTATAAGTGTTCATTTAAAACTGAGGATTTTGTTGTGGGGTTTAAAGGGTTAAAGATTTAAGATGAAGACAAAACAGCATGAAACATAATTTAACAGTAATAAACTGTAATTAATTTACAGGAAACAAACTGTACCCATGCTGCCAGTAAATAACTGTTTTTCTACAGTTTGTTGCCGTTAAGTCAAGGAAAAAACAGTAATATACTGTAAAAAGTAAAAGTCAGATTTACCAAATGAAAAAATGTTAATTTGACTAAAATATTTGTGAACATCCATAGAAAAAAAGTTAAGCAAAGTCATACACTGATGATGAGATTAAATACTGAACTCAACTGTATTAATGTGTGTTAGCACAAGAGAGATCTGTTAGTTTAATGTAGTTTTGTGGTTCACCATTGTGCTGGAGAGTAGAGTCTGCGCTTCAGTCAATGATGAGCCACAAACACTGATCTTCTGCTGCTTTATATAAAGACAGTAAATGTGGAATCACTGATACATTGATGATCTCTGTGTTAAGTACTCCAAATGAAATAAATTCACAGTACTAACATTGTATGAATGCTAGTTTTTAAACTCGAACTTGAAGCAGTGGGAGTGGAGTTAATTTCCATGGTAGAATTATGGTAAACCACTGTAAAAAACAAACAAACAAAAAAAAATAGAGTTGTAAATTAACAGTACTTTACTGGCACCCCACCTTTTTTACAGTGATAGCAATCCTGAAGACACTGATTAGCGTTTTCAAGTATGTTTGATCAGGGTTGGAGTTAAACTCTGCAGGGCTCTGGCCCTCCAGGACCGAGTTTGCCCATGCCTGCCTTAGATGATAACAATTTGAAATAAAAGAAGTAAGTCATTTAAATCTCTCAAGATCATGATTTAAAAAACTCCTAAAACAGCTTCACCTGCTTCAAACATTACTAACCAGACTGACACTATTTCTATTAGTCATCTACAGAAGTGCTTATTGAGAATTAACAGATTTTGTTTTTTTGTTGGGGGCACTATCTGATGGAGATCAGTGTTTACTTTAGTTGGTTCTTTACCAAATTGAACCATGACTTTATGACTGTTAATTTTGTTTTGCTGCTGGGTCTGCAGCGGTGTTTTTTAAGTACATTTCTTATGGCAAAAAAGGCAGAGGCAAAATATACATCACATTGTATTTTGCTAATAGCGTAATTGTTACTTAACACCAGGTTTCCTGGTATTTTCCAGTACTTTTTCCGTTACCGAAAACAATATCGTGACACTGCATAAAAGCAAAATGAGCAGACTGTTATGAAACATTGTTAAACAGCAGCCAAAAAAAAAAAAAAAAAAACTTTGATGAGAACGTAAAGTCAAAGTCAACTAAAGCAAACCCTGATTGCCATACTGGTGAGGTTCAAATTAAACATTTTCAATTAAACATCTTAACTTTTCTTAATTCTAAAAGACTTTTTGTAGATATTTGACAGAAATAAAGATCAGACTGTAATGTGTTGAAGCGTGGCGGTAATGGGTGTTATGTGGAGTTCATCCTCCTACTACTGTTTTTATTTCAGTGTTGATTTCATCTAAATCTGTGGCTGAAGTCAGTTGTAGTCTTCTATTTCTTCGGCTTCTTCAGTGATTCTGCTCATTAACAGCAGCTGCGATTCATCATTGGCTGAATTCACTCATTAGTGTTTTCATTACTCTCTGTCATAGTGGACTATATTAGTAAACTCATGTAGGGAATAGTGAATGAGGGTGTAGGGTGTGATTTAAAACACAACCTCTGAGTGTTGTCTCTGAATAGTACTACAGAAGGCTACTTTCTCGAAAACAACAAATATTGCCCAAAAGGTATTGTTTTTCTACAAGGATTTTAATTGTTTTTAATTAGAAAGCAGTTTGTTACTCGTCAGAATATGGGCCGTTTGTTTTACAACATTTGTTTTTACAGTGTCAGCCTACCTTATATGGGCGTACTGTAAAAACACACAATATCAGCTCCATGTTCACAGTGCTAGTGAAGGTTTTGTAACTCTGCCTGTTTTAGTGCTGATTTCAAGCATCCACTCTGCACACACTGAAGGGTGAGTGAATTTCATCACATTATTCAGTTGAGTGATTCTACACTGTTACAAACTAGCTGTGAAAAACATTGTTTTTATAATGATTTTAAATACACCTTTTTAACAAGTTATTTGTGTGTTTAGACTAGAGGAATAAATTACAGTGAACCAATAGCATTGCCAAAACACAGCAGATATATTTCCTCAAATGATTCATAAGACACTATATAATTACGTGAAGACATACAGCTAAAGACAACATTTCAGTCAAATCTATTTAACCTGCATGTGTGTTTTTTTACTGTGTTTATCCAGTAAAACACATGATTTAGATTATTTCTATTATTATATTATTACATTATTTCATTATGAATTGTTGTCATTGTACAGAAAGACCAAAACCCACACGTAACCAGCGTTTAAACCTGTCTCATCAGTGTGTCAGAGGAGAGACAGTCACTCTCAGATCGTGACATATATATAGTGAAGTTGCAAGTCACTAGCTGGAGATACAGCCTGTATAAATGGATGAAGGTTCAATTCAGTGTATTTCAGTTATCACCAGGAACACACACTCAGGTCTGTTACTGAGTCTGACGCGCAGGTAAATACACCTGTAGAGCGATCAGAGACAGAAGGACCACGCTGTGGTCACAAACGAGTGATGCAGTTTTACACGGCGATAGTAATCAGCGTGCAGCATTCATCATCTCTTCATATCAGCATAACAAACCACACGTTAGCGACATGCTTATTAGATGTAATGAATTTCCCTATGTTCAGCGTCCCAGAGCAGTTTTAAGTGCCCTTTCTTAAGTGTTACTTAAAAATTGATCAAGAAGTTAGTGCGGGGGCTCGAAGCACGGACAACTCGTTGTGCACTTTTTTGATGCTTAACCCCTCCTTTGAATGCGATTTGGACTGTAAAAAAACATTTCGACAATATCATGATCATAATTTAATAGATATCCTGAAAGATAAAATTTCCAGTTTTCTTGCAGTCTGGAATCATACACGATCATAAAACTATTTGTGGTGTCAACATGTTTTTTGGTGTCCGTCTTAGGGGTGTACACATAATTTTTTTTGTATGAAAGTGTCTCATATGAGCATCATCAAGACCAGTATATCACCAAAAATTTATATAGTGGAGTGCTTCCACCTTACCAAATGACACGCTAACACAGTTGAAATGCTAGAGTGTAGTCTACTAGCAATTTATCCGGATGCAACACTTGGTGAGGTGGCACAGAAGCAGTAACCCCATTCCCCACCTCCCCACCCCCACCTCTCTGCGGCTATGAAACCTAAAGATTGTGGTGTGAAACCCGTAGTAGGATGGTCTTGGCACATTTGTTGTCCTTGAACTCTTTTCCAATACCACAAAACTGAAGGAATGATCATAAAACTTGTTCCTGTGATTGCCAGCTTGCAGCTTTATCTTAATTCTTCTAGAAATCAATATGCCATAATGATTTACCATGTAGAAGTGCTGACGAGACCACTATCCCACGAGACGAGGATGCGACACCGAGACTGCGGTTCACGAGAATGGAGGACGAGCAAGGATTTTTTTTAACTTTTAAAAGAATCCTAGTGATGAAATATCTATAGTATGAAAACTTTGTTATATTCCAACTGGAAAAACACAAAATGCCACCCCCCAAAATTAGTATGATTTATGAAATTAATTTCCGTACTTTATGAAATTAAATATCTCATTTAATAAATTTTAACAGCTATAAGAGAAAACCAAACAGGCTAAACACTGAAAACGGCCGTTCTTTCCACCAAACGTCAACTGACGAGGCATAGTAATTGCACAAATGCCTAGTAGTATACATCAAAGAATAAATAATATATACACAACTAACCCTAGCCTCCCCCTTCTCAAGTAGCAGTAGTCAAAGGTTATATTTACTAAACTGATTTCCACTTTAATGAAAAAAATAATAAAATTAAATTTCTCAACTCCTTTTTAATAGTATATACATTGTAACATCAATTTTATTAAAAAGTTAACTGTGGAAAATGTTACTTTTTTCTCCCATTTAATTATTTATATTTTTTATGTTATCCAATTTGTGTTTTAGCATTTTCTCTTATTTGAATTCTTAACACAACTTAATGTATTAATTTAATTTTTTTCTTAAAAGTAGCCTTATGAATGTTTTTCCCCTCAGAAATAATGTGTTGTGTATTTACATTCTTCTGGTTATCAAATGAAAGCATAAACATTTAATTCCTCATTATCTTGAATTATGCAAATTAAGAAAACTTTATTTTTTGGAAAACAAAGGATGAACCAAAAATAATCCTTAATATTAAAGTAAAAACATGGAAGAAATGTTGCGTGGGATATTCCTTTAAAATAATTGTTTGCTTCATTTTAGTAGTAGTAGCAGTAGTAGTAGCGCTGGTACTTCTATGTCGTTTTTTGTCAAACCGGACTTTTATTTTGACGGGTTGTCGTGAATACCTTTACAGTTTTTTTTTTTGTCAAACCGGATTATTGAAGTGCTACGAGCATACAAGTCAATGCCAGGGATAAATACAATGCGCGCACAGCTACAGATTGATATGTCAGGAGAATATTAGCAAATGACATAGTCGAGACAGTTTTAAGGGCTTTGGAACTTGCTGGAGTACTGAGAGAGTACAGGTAGATTTAAGTGCCTTGTAGGTAGAAAATAAAAAAAGTGGGCTTTAGCATCCTGAAATTACATTTATGTATAAACATTGTGCTTAGAAAAATACAAGGTTATCAAAAAATATTGGTCTTTAATTTTTATCATAGAGTTGTGCGACCAAATAAAAACCTCTTTATATAACAAAGAAAAACTCTGTGTGATGAAAATGTGGGAACAAAGATACAAAAATTCTTCCAGAACAGACTTGTATATGTGCATTCCCAGAAGAGATGAGAAATGGATTCGTGTTCAGCACCACAAAAAAGAACATAAGTTTGTTCAATATCCGAAGGAAACATCTTTTTTAAGTAAAGCTTCACAGGATAGAAAAGATGAAGTAATTTGTAAGACACATCCTTAACCTTATTGGTTATTAAATATTTAGATGACAAAGTCCACACTTTCTTCCATTGGGAATATCAACAAAACTGGCCATTCCAGTACGACACAATGTATGGGAGAGAAACAATCTCATTTTGAAATAGTTGTCTAATTTTCCTGTTCCGACTACAAGAGTTAGATAAAAAACAAATATTTCCAATCGTTGTATCAAAAGGATGAGCAACTGATAAGGAAATCCCTAGGGATCTAGCTGAATCTCTGAGAAGAGTTATTGCTCAATAAGGGATGGCATCCATTACAATAGCAAACTCTCGTGGAGTGACAGGTATATTGTGACTTGTTCAAAAACTCTGAATATGAATACAGTATCCATCAGTATTGATTAACTGAGAAACCAGAATAAAATTATTTTTAACCCCAGTTTGGGAAAACACGACTTATTTTTATAGATAATATCACAATTATTCCCAAATAAAGTACCGGTGAGGACTAAAAGTGTGTTTATAAATTAGGTGCCAGGCCAAAAGCGCTTGTTTCATGAACAATTAGACAATTTAAGGGGCATTTGGTGATGTTGTCGTTACATAGCAATAGGAAAGGGAGACCATCCACCTTAGAGAAAAACACAAGACTACTAGGAAGAGTAGTTCCAGAATGATTATCAGGAGATAATTAAGTACTGCCTTTAACCAATTATCTTGAAAGTATTATTTAAAGAAGCAAAATCTAAAAATTTTAGACCACCCATTCATAATAATTATAATAACCACAGACTGGTTTAATATAATGCCTCTTATGCTTCCACAGAAAATCAAATAGCATCTATCAATATCTAGCACATGCAGCTTTATCCACATATAAGTGAGAGAGCAGGGTAAGTCATTCTTGAGGTACCCTCAGCTTTAGCAATAAGAGTTCGTCCCTCTCATAGATGATAATCTCTCTGTAACCATGAATTGAACTTCCTTTTAGCTTTCCCAACAAACTGGGTCAAAGTTCAGTCTGCATCTGACTTTATCATCCTTACATATGGATATACCCAGATAGGTCACCTGTGACTTAACTGGAATACCGTAAAGAGAGGAGAAGAAGGATCCGAACAGGTTTAATGCTAACAACGTCACTTTATTAAGATTTAGGTTTAACCAGAAGCTCTTAGAGAAACCTTTAATGTGTTGGATGGCAGTAATCGGAATCTGTAATTCGTCTTTTAAGAAACAGAGTAGTGTCGTCAGCGAGCTGACTAATAAGTAATTTGTATTGTTGGCAATAGTAATACCTGCAGATGAGTACTCAGAAAGAAAGGAGAGGAAAGAAGTTGTGCAGCCACAAGAAATAAAATCGGGGGTAATACAGGGCAGCCCTGACGAACTCCTCTTGACAATTGAAATCTAGGTGAGGTACCTGATTTAAGGGTTGATGGAACAGTTGCGCATTATTATTTAAAGAGCTTTCTTAAAAACTTGCAGAATGGATCACCGAACCCAAGCTTTTGGAGAGCTAGAAAAATAAACTCGTGTTCAAAGAGAGTCAAAAGCTTTGTAAAAATCTAAAAAAAGAAATAAGACTGTCATCAACAACTAAATTCGCTATAGTCTAATTAAGTCGTAGAACATAAGTCGGATATTGTTTGCTATATGTCTTTTGGCATAAATCCTGATTGAGGTCTCATCAATAACTGAACTCAAAACCACACTTAAGTCTTTTGGCCAAAGCCCAAGCTAATAATTTATAATCGTATATTAGAAAGACAGATAGGTCGCCAATTAGCTATCAATGTTTGTATCTTTTTTAGGTTTAGGTGATCAGAGGTTTAAAAGTCCTTGAGTTAAGCTAGAAGGCAAAGTTTCTGACTGAATACTCTCCAAAAAACATCTTTAGCAGGAATGGTGCTACATTCTTCAGCAAAGTTTTTATAGAACTCGGCCGTTAGGCCATCTGGTGCCAGGAGATTTGTTATTTTTAAGGCCCTCAATCCCTCAATTACTTCAGAGCATAGTTATAGTTTTTATCACAGGCAAGCTGCTCATCTTTAGAATATTGATTTAACCCTCCTTTAATGACTGAAAAAAAGGGAGGCTGAGTCCTTACAGTAATTAGATTTATATAGTTTTGAATAGAAGTTACTAAAAAAGAGGCAAGATCCTTAGAATATCTGTCAGAATGCCATGGATTTGTAGAGAACTAATTAGAAAGATTCCTAGAGTTGTGTTTTTCCATTCTAAAAAAATAAGCAGAGCTCTGTTCACCTTGTTCTAGCCATTTCCTCCTTGAACGAACGTAAGAGCCTTCAGCTTTGTATTTATAAATATTGTCTAATTGAGATTGGAGCTCTGTAAGTTCTGTTAGATCAGTTTCTGATAAGCTTTCCTGAATTTTGCTTTGAAGTGTTATGATCTTTAATATGACCTTCTCCTCTTCATCCCTTCTCTTCTTTGCCAAAATGCTGCTAAAATGTCTAATACAAACATTCCTACTTCATATTTTAACAAATCCCCAATTTAAGCTAAAATTTTTTTCCGAAGAAGCTTTCACCCAGTAATATCGAATCAGAAAGGAAATTTTTTTTTTTCAATTCATCATGCTTAAGTAGAGATGAATTCATTTTCCAATAAGAGGCTCTCTAGAATTTATAGTTTGAGTGTCCTGTGGACAGAGGAGTAGAAAGAAGAATAGTGTGGTGATCCGTTAAGGGAGAGGGAAGAATACTAAACCGAAACATTATAATCTTTGAAAGAGTATGGTACAAGCCAATATCTAAACGAGGAAAAGTCTTGAGCGACTCTTGTTACCCCATGTATAAGATTAAGTATTTGGAAACTTCTCCCTCCAAATATCAACTAAATCCAACTTTCTCCATGAACATTTTCAATTTTAATTAGGAGAAGTAGACTGCCCTAGGGGGAAAGGCCTATCAAGATTAATTATCAGGAGTGATATTAAAATCTCCACAAATACAAATTACAGCATCAGGAAATTTATTAAACCATAATAAAATTTGTGTCTCCTATCTCATCAAGTAACAAAGTCATTTTCTCTAGAGGTATTATACCCATAAATGTTTACCAATAAAACAAAATATATTATTAATACAAATTACCAAAATAATGGAAAGTGTCCCATAGGATCTATATAACTCTGTAAACACTGAACCTGCGAAATGGTTTTTCACTATCATAAACACCAGAGCAGAATGTTCTGAACCATGAGCCATCCAAACCTCATTGCCCCATTGGTTTTTTCCAAAAAAGAAATGTAATTGGAAACAGAGGTGAGATCCTGGAAAAAACAAAAGTCAGTTTTAAAAGACTTAGCATACAAAAACAATGCTTTGCGCTTTACATGTCACGCAACCCCCTGGCATTGAGGGAAACAATTGAAACAGACATTCAAAAGGACAGAACAAGAGATAATAGAACAAAAATACCAGTAGTAGAACCCTCGAGGAAAAAAAAAAAAAGTGCATCGATAGCTGACTAACAGTGCCGGGTAAAACCAATCTTCGGCATGAATTCAGTCAAACAGGTTAGTGAGCTTTCTTAAAATGAAATATTACACCCACTAAAAAAGAACTGAACAAAGGCACGACCTCCAATGAAGTGAGCTTTCTTTCCCTCCTTTCGAGCCTTATCTACAGCAGGCCAAAGCAGCTGTCTTCTTTCTCGATCAGTTGCAATGAGATCCTCAGTGAAACGAAGATGATTGGCACACGAAGAAACACTCCGACGTCCTCGCTGCCTTCCACACACCGGTCTCTCGTAACCGCGCGAAGAAAACTGAATGATGATCGATCGTGGGACGTGAACTATTCTGGAGCCTCCTTCCAATGCGGTAAACTGTATCGATTTTGTCTGCTAGACTGCTTCTTCCCTCAGGGAAAGTGGCTTCACAGATAAAGGAGGATTCCGCTCCGTATCATCCTCTCTCTTTCCTTCTCAGTAACACCGTGTAAAAACGTAGATTCCAGCGTCGGGAATATCTTTCCAAGTCAATGAGACGTTGTTCACAGAATCCATCTTCTTCTCTTTAGTGTTCAATCTTTTCCTCTCAACGTGACTGACTTGGCCTTTGATGTCGTTTAGTTCAGCACATACGAAGTCCACCAGTTTTTTTTAAACCTTCAATTTTAAAGAGCATTCTTGTTCACTCACCATTTCTCTCTAAGACGTCAGAGCGAGTATGATCAAGTTGGAAAGCGTCGAAACAAACAGGAAGAGATATCATCATCTGCTTTTGCCCTTCTTGGAGGGAGGTTTAGCTGGGCTATCAGAAAGTGGTGTTCTGGCCCCAGGCAGCGTTTCTTCCACAGACACATAGTGTTGTGAAAGTCCATCTTGTCAGATTGCCGCGAAACACGGGGAACATATCTTCCTTTTCATGTCAGGGGTCGACTTCATATTTCAAAACATCAGAGAAAGCTTAGAAAATATAGATTAAGGTATTTTATTTTGTGCATAAAAAGTAACTTTAAGGAGTGAGCTAATATTTATGCCGTTTTTAAAATTTGTCAGCAGAGCTCGGCGAAAGTTAAGTTAGCAGGATGTTGTATTGCGACTCCTACCTTTACTTTTCTGTTCTGTGGATAGAGTCAGTTTTTTTTTAGATCTAATCGTGTTAGAAAACACCCTGTTAGACTGGACTTGTAAAAAAAAAAAAATGTGGTATTGAACAAGGAATGTGTTGTAAATGGTGAAATGGAGCAATAGGAACGTTTGGTGTTGGACTAGTGTCCTGGTGTGAACTGTTAAGTAGGTAATGTATTTACTTCAAAGGAACAGGGATGTAATGAGTGTGATGTTTAGTCCACTGGGTGGCAGTAATGAATTGTATAAAGTCAAGTGCATTTGCTAAGAAGGGGTGTGTAATTTGTATATGATAATTCCTCATTATCTTGGTTTCTTGTCTGGTTATTGATTAATACAGAAGTGACTCTCAGGAGCAGTTATGGAGATGTTCTTACATGTGTTTATTTCATCATTAGTGAGGACAGCAGACGCTGAAATCACGTGTTGTGGTGTGTGGTGTGTGTGTGTGTTGTGGTGTGTGTGTGTGTGTGTGTGTGTGTGTAAACCACGCGTCTGTGCCATTCATTAACAGAGAGCGGCAGAACATGCAGGATTCATATTTAAATGGAATTTTGCGGCTTTATATTTACAGATACTAGTCCATACCGTGATTTGATTTAAGTGTAATGACCTACTTTTGGTTATTTGATTCAAAATCTGAGAAATTCTGTGACATTCCGCGTTAAACTGTGAATTCTGTTTTTATGACTGGATAAAGACTTCACTGCGTAATTTTCCCGCTTATCATGCGGCCATTTGCCTGATGTGAACATAATATCCTACATACCTTACATTACATACCGCATACCAAGGGCCAGTGTAATGCAAATATATCTGAACGGTCTAGCTGCACGAAGATATAGTCACCTTCTCACGAGACACATCGTCACACCCCTTATTTTACCAGTGATCTTCTGCTGAAAAACCTTCATAACTCATGTCCCTCCCACTTAACTTTATATTGACAGGTCTTGCTAAAGCAACTCTGACCTTGTGTGATTGCCCACAGAGTTTCAGTGTTCACTGGAGACTCAGTTTACTCTCTGAGATGTTGCGTGATTCAGTCACAGAATGGATGGCAAGTTTCTCTGGAGTAAAGACTCAAACCCTGAATCTATTGAAGCTGCAACTAAAACAATCAATCGTGTGAAAGTCTCTGATGGAGGAGAGTACAGGTGCAGAGCACGAGTGAGGGGATATGAAGAAGATTATATTGAACAGGTTGTAGTGAACAATTTGTGGTGAGTATATTAGTAAAGTTTTTTTTTTCTGTTTTTATTATATTTTTGCATTATTTCATTGTGAATTGTTGTCATTTTACAGAAAGACCAAAACCCACAGTAACCATTTTGGTTTACTGCTCAACATGTGCTCAGAGGAGAGACAGTCACTCTCAGATGTGACATATATAGTGAAGGAGTCACTAGCTGGAGCTACAGCTGGTATAAAGAAGGTTCATTCAGTGTTTTCAGTGATCACCAGGAACACACACTCAGGTCTGTTACTGAGTCTGACGCAGGTAAATACACCTGTAGAGGATCAGAGACAGAAGGATCACGCTGGTCACAAATGAGTGATGCAGTTACACTGGCGAGTATCAGGTGAGCTTCATCATCTCTTCATACCACACAAACACACATTTAACATGTTATTAATGACTGATTTCTCTATTTCAGCTCCCAGAGCAGTTTTAAGTGTTTCTTAAGTGGTTAAAAAGTGATCAGATTTTTTTGGGGCCAAGCACCAAACTTTTGTTGCCTTTTTTTTTTTTTTTTTTTTTGCTTTACTCCTTTGAATCCTTTGGCTAAAAAAAAGTATTCATATACTGATTATAATTTCATAATATCCTGAAAGATAATTTCAGTTTCTGCAGTCTTGATCTTCAGACAAAATATTTTGTCAACTGTTTTTGTTTCTTCTTTTCATTTTTTTTTAACAAAATTGTCTCATATGATCATCAAACCAGTTTTCACTAAATATTTTTTTGATTGTTCAACATTACCAAATGATACTCTAACAAAGTAGTCATGATGTATCTCTCCAACACTAAGCTTTCAGAACTAATACTAGTTTTTCTATTGTTGACCTCTTTGCCATTTTGAGTTTTACTGTAAACTGCTGTAAGCAAAACTTTGGAAACATGTTTCTTTGACTGCTGCTATAGATGTAGGTGGTGTGGCACAGAAGGTCAAACTCTGGGCTAATAACCTAAAGATTGTGTTAGAAACCCGTCTAGGATGGTCTTTGCACATTTGTTGTCCTTGAACTCTTTGCATTGCACTGAGGGAATGATCATCAAACTTGTTCCTGTAATTGCTGCTTGCAGCTTTATTTCTAACATTTTCTTAGAAATCAATATGCACTAATAATTTACCAGTAGAAGTGTGACGAGACACTTATCCCACGAGACGAGACGAGACTAGATTTTTTAACTTTTTAAAAGAAATCCTCAATGATGAAATATATAGTGAAAACTTGTCTTTTATTCAACTGAAAAACACAAAATGCCCAAAAATTTAGGTGCATTATGAAATTAAATTGTATTTTATGAAATTAAACATCTATTTTAATAAATTTTATGCAGGTATAAACATGTTAACACTGTAAAAGGTTTTTCCACAAATTCAACTGACAGGCAGGTAATTGCACAAAATGATACAGTATACATAAAAATAAATAATAAAAAACACAAATAATATCCCTTTAAAGTAGCAGTCAGTCAAGTTATTATTAGTAATACTCTGATTTCACTTTAATGAAAAAAAGAATAAAATTTAATTCCTCAACTCCTTTTTAATAGTATATACATTTCCACATCAATTTATTAAAAGTTTAACAAAAATTACATGTTTAGGGCCCTATGAAATGTTTTTTTTTCATCACCATATTTTATATTTTTTATTGTTATCCAAAGTTCTGTGTTTTAGCATGTCTATCTATTTGAATTCTTAACACAACTTAATTTTTCATTTATTTTTTCTAAAGCTAGCCCTTATGAATGTTTTTTCACCACTCAGAAATTCTGTGTATGTATTTACATTTTTATGGTTGTCAAATGAAGGCATATTAACATTATAATGTTCATCATTTATCATTTTAATTGTATTGCAAAATAAGCAAACTTTATTTTTGGCAAACAAAGGATTACAAAAATAAAATCCTTAATATTAAAAGTAAAAACATGGAAGAAATGTTGTGTGATTATTCCTTTAAAATATTTGTTTGTTTCGATTTTTAGTAGTAGTAGCAGTAGTCGTAGGCTGTGTACATTCTATTGCCTTTATCTCGCAGATCACATTCTTTTTACTGTCTATGGAATCCAACAATAGAGCCATTTTATCTTGGAACAGGTGGGGAGCCCCTCCTCTTTAATGCATCAGCGCTAATGTAGGCACTCGAAAGTCTAACAGAAATAAAATCACCATAAATCGGCCAGTGAATGCCATTCAGATTATTTTATTTAATGCCATGTCAGCAGCAATCAAAGCCATTTTATATGGCAAAAAATTTAATCACAATAAAAACACAGTGATATCATATAAATACAATAAAAACAAACCAAATATAAACAGCGCAAGTCATATTATACAATTTTTTTTTAAATTAACATATGATAAAAAAAAAAAATTTTCCAAAACCCTTTCTTTAGCATAATCTCGATAAATATGTCCTTAAGTGAAGTAACTTCATAAAGCGCATTCTGCTTTGTGTTAAGTCCAGGACAAATCCTAATAAAATATGTTTGACAGATTGGAAATCTTACAAAAC